>NC_092187.1:22440559-22625559 GCF_043641665.1 Enoplosus armatus
TCAGGTGAGTCAAAAAAAAAAGAAATCCCCCAAAAATACAAGAGTGAGAGCCGACAGCCATGCCAGCAGCTCTGTGAAGCTGCACAGCTGTGCTGTGAGGGTCAGCATGCTATCATGCTCACAACGGCAATGCTAACATGACGTTTAGCAGGTGTAATGGTTATCATATTCACCATATACATTTAGCGTATTAGCATGCTAACATTTGCTAATGTACACTAAACACAAAGTACACCTGAGGCTGATAGGAAAGTCATTAGTATCTGCAAGCATTTGGTCAGAAACCACAGTATTTTACAAATTAAAGTTTATACCTAAGGAACATTCGTCCTCTGGGGACCATAAATGTCAGTAAAATATTATAACATAATATAATATTATAAAGAGGTCTAGACCTGCTCTATGTGTAAAGTGTCATGAGATAACTTTTGTTATTTATTTTATTTGGCTCTATATGAATAAAATTGAGTTGAATTTAATTAAAAGATTTCATGGCAATCCATCCAATAGTTTTTGAGATATTCCAGCACAGTAAAGCTAAAAACTATATCAGAAGCTCAAATATGATCATTTTCACTGTGTACAGTAGACATGCGCTGATATACTAATCTAAACCCTCTCATTGTGATTCACTGTGATCACCCAGATTGATTTCAAGACCAAAATGCTGTGCAGCATAGAGAGAGGGATCGTTAAGCGACAACTTCCCTTCTCCACTGTCAAGAGTTGTGATGATGGAGTGGGTTCCAGGTTCTCCATTTCTTTTAAAGGACATCATGATTATGAATTGGAGGCCACATCACTGGAGGACAAACACAAGGTGAAGTCTTACTTAGTGTGGGTACATTTAAACTGTAAAAATAAACCAGCACATGGAAACAATGGAACAACTCTGTCATTTACTTCAAATAATTTGTGCTAAGAGGGGGAAAGATGTAATTCTTGTATTCCTTCGTGGCCAGTTGTTATTGATGCTTTCATGGGGGCTTTTTTTCAGGCTGACGGTTCTCTCTTTTTGAGCAGATTGTTCAGCTTGTGAATCAGATCATTTATGGGAACATATACAATGATCCTGAGGAGGGAAATGCAGAAACACGTCAGCAGCCTCAAGCATCACAGAGCCTTCGGGAAGGTGTCTTGTTACTGCACCGAGGCGGCCTGGCGTCATTCAGATGGGTGAAGTACGGATGTGTCCTTATTACTGTAAAGCTGTAAGACAGATATACAACAAATGTCCTGCAAATTATCTGTGGCTACATGTTCAGACCCACATTCAAAGTTACAAATTAATATCATTAATTAACTTTATAAATCGTTTTATAAATCAGGACAGCGAATTCTTAGCAGGAGTTTGCATTGTGCTCACACAGTGAGCATATAAATATGCTAAGACATATAAATATACTCTGCTTTGAGTGATAAATAATATATTATAATATATATAATATTTTTTTGATGAAAAGGTTGGGGTTAGGAATTCAGTTCTAAAATCTATGAATATGCTAATAATTTAACTTTTAACAACTACTAAACACAATATGTCACTGAAAACTTTAATTCTCAGCATATGTGCTCCGGAGGCTTCAAGTTTCATATCACACTTGTGTAAGTTTCACACCGGATAACAACTGGCTTTCAAAAAAACTGTAATGTCACAAAATCATGCTTGTACGTACACATGTTAAATGTGTCAAACTTCCAGAAGCAACAATAAGTAAAACAGTGGGAGGGGGACTCAAAAAGTCAGCATGTATAATAAAAAAATGCTTGATTTTAGAGTGCGCTCTGTAAAACATTTTTTAGAAATATGCTTATTTGTATGTTTGCTGAAAGAAGAAGATTGACACCACTCTCAAGTTTGTGCGCTAAATATGAAGCTCGACCGAGCAGGCGGTTAGCTTAGCTTAGCATAAAGACTGGAAACAGGGGGAGACAGCTAGCTCAGCTCCTGTTGTTGTGACATTACACATTACTCCCTCTCCATTTTTGTTCCAGATATGAGGTCCAGCTCCACCCGGGCCAGCTAACACTGGTCCCCCTCAGGCGACGAGTCCCCGCTGACGGTGAGGTGACGTCCTCGGTGTCCGTGTCCACCGTGATTCACCTGTCAGACGGTGACACCAGTGTACAGAAACCTCCCAGCTCGGACACTTTCACTCTGATCACCCACAAAAATGAGTACCAGTGAGTGAGGACTATTAAGATGTGGAAACAACCAACGGTTAATGAATTCTGTCCACCATGTGTGTTTTAATTTACAACCTTGTAAAAGTGTGTCATTTCAGTCAGCAGTCTCTTCTGCAATGCATTAATGTTTATTGTAGCAGTAATGATGCAGCTTTGTTTGAGTGATAATGTCATAAATATAGGCCTCCACTGTTACCAGACATATCTCAGCTATTTAGGGAAGTTGATTTAAGTTTTGTTGATTTATTGCAGGTTCCGGGTGCCTGTACCAGACCAAACATCTGCCCCTGGGGCTGTCCAGAGAGAGCGTGATGCTTGGGTCCAGGCCATTGACAAACTGTGTTCAGACTGGAAGAGGAAGTCCATGGGCGAACACATGTTTGTGCAAACAAAGGGTCTGCGAAATCTCAGCATATCCGAAGACACGGAGGACACAGATCTTGAGTCAAGTGGTGGAATTATCATTTATCCCCCAGCCGATTATACGAAGCCTGTCCCTAAACCTCGCAGCTCTAAGACGACTTCTGCTGAAGTTATCGGGCCGGATATTTTGCCTCCCGTCCCATCACCGACCTCTCCCACTGTTGCTGCCTTATCTTCACCCACTTCCCCTCAACCCTCACCCTCCTATACTGCACTCACACCCTCTACCAAAGTCCCAGAGTCTCTTACCCATGAATCAGCCTCGTCAGTTGTGAAAGGGCCTTCACCCCCGTGGATCCCGGCCCCCCCACCTTTACCCATCCAACTGAAGATGAATATTAAAAAAAGACGCACCAAGGCTTTCCACTGGGACCTAGTTGGCTCAGAGAAGGTAACAGTCACACTGTCGCTTGTCAGTTAAAACTTCATTCATCAGAAGACACTGAATTACCATTTGTTCACAGTTAAGTATAAAGCTCACAAAGGGCTTCATTAGTGTTGATTACTCATATTTAAATGCAGTGTTCTATTATTTTGGCAAACACAGAAAGGTCAGGATCAGCTTGTTTTCACTTCATTATTCCTCATATTGCTTCATTGTTCTTTTGCAATGTTAATATCGATTTCCTCTTAAAATGGAGTTGTCTCAGTGCTGAATTAATTTGTTTCTTGGCAGATTGCAAAATCATTTTGGATGCAAGAAAGCACCAGGAGGATTGAAATCGACACATCGCGCTTATATGAGCAATTTGCTGTTAAAAATCTGGGGACCTTTGGTGTGGCTGAGCCGAGTAATACCCAGCATATTATGCTCAACCAGAAGATTGCACACAACTTCAGTAAGTAGCCCAACAATTAATATGCCGCAACAGACCATTTTCAGTATAATTTCTATGTTGTAATAAAAAGGCATTCCTTCTGTGAATTAGAAGCTGTGGTGTGAAATAAACCCACTCTTTCCATAACCACCAGAGGGAAGCACCACATAGAAAGATTAACCAGGATCTCTGGAGGAGCGACTGTTAATATCAGGCTCCTTAATTTTCATAAATTAGACTTTAATTGGGAAATTAAGAGGAAGCTGACCTGAGAGCTGTTTTAGGGAGGGCCTAGAAATGCTGCCATTTTGCTCTTTTAAAATGATGGTTGAGACTTTAATGATGCCACAGCGGCTGTAAAGCAGACGGATGGATGTTCCTCCGCTGTGTCTGCAGGGGGCAGTGTGTCACCAATCCTGCAGTGCCATAACTGCCCACGTGATCTGCAGAGCTATTGTGAAGTGGAACATATTCTGTATCTCATCTAATGGCTTTTCACTTTTGATTAACTGAGTGTACGTGGTTTGTATATTTCAAGACCCAAGCTGAGAGGAGAACATTTCAGAAGCTCCCTCTCGCAGCTCCTCCAAGAGGCACAGACACTGTGAAGCGATACAGATGTGGTGGAGGTGGGCTGCTAAATGGAATCAGTGTGAGAGTGCGGACTGGGAACATAATTAGAGTTCACATGTTCATGAAATATGGATGGGAGATCTGAGCGACAACGACAGCGGTTTCCCGTCTTGATACAGAAAACCCCTGCACTCGGAGTCTGACCTGGAAAGTTTGGTTGTGTCAGGAGCAGGAGCTGAGTGATGACAGCCTGCAGGCAACCCGAGGCCATGCATCTTTCTGCTGCAAGTTTTAGAAAAATTTAGAAATTTGAAGAACAAGGGAAACTCTGTCACGCTGTCTCTCCTAATTTGGTCCTATTAACACATAAAATGAGTGAAGTACAAGTACCTACATTCTTGAGTCAAGTACAGTACTTTAGTCAACTAATTTAGTCATATTACACCACCGCATTTGTATTAAAGCTATTGACTGACTACTACTACGACATATATACTATAAACAATTGAAAAGACAATCAATAAGCTTTTGTTGTAATAAAAACAGAATCTGACGAAAGCCTGTTTACACTATAAAAACACAGGAACTCCCCCAGGATTCAGTTCTCATTGAAGCCGTATATAAGAAAAAGAAATCTGTTAAGAGGAATTCTCTTTCCCTCCTCTCTTGGATCCCCCCACGCAGACACACTCCCTGCGCTTGTTTGCATGTTTATCACCACAAACCTGCCTAAATATGTGCTGTTTATTCAGCTCATATCTCATTCTTTGCCACACTATTTATTTATCAGATCCCATTACACCGGGCAGCCAGTATGCATGCGAAATCTTGCATTATTTTTTTTTTTACAAAGATAGCAGCAGCTCAGCAGACAGTCAGACTGCACCTCGATCAGATAATATCGCAGGTATGTGATCAATGATTAACGAATAAACAAAGAACTGTTAATAATCGTCAGGCATGAAGCTGGCGCTCTTACTGCACACTGCCTTTAAAAACCTTATGTTGTTTGCAGTTGCACACTGAGGCAGATGGAGTGAGACAGCTTGAGCAGGTGGTTGTATTACTGTTGGGCTGCGGTTTTGAGTGGTTTCATCTGTAATCAACATGATACTTGTGGGCAACCAAGAACATCAGCTGCGTCTAGAGTCCATAGGACAACGCTGTAATGGTCCATGTACTTATTTATAGTATCTTAAGTGCTCCACAGGAATACAAAAGACTTGACGACAGGATTGTTGCTTGTTTTGATTTGTTTTGATTGCATTCTTTATAAAAATACCTACAGAGCGGATGAAGGACAGAGATACCAAGTTTGTGTGTGAATGTGGGATTCTGTAACATGAATGGCTGCAAGTTTTAGTAAAGTGTGATGAAATGAAATGTTGTCACACAGACTGGCAGTGGAAGAAGTACTCAGATCCTTTAATTAATTAAAAATATACTCCACTACAAGTCAAAATCCCACTTAAGTTAAAGTACAGAGGCATTAGAAGCAAGATACTTAAAGTAATCAAAAGTAAAAGTACTTCTTCTGCAGACAAAATGCCACCTGTGACTGATATATTATCATATATGACATTATGAGATTGTTAATACTGATGCATCAATGCATAAGGAGCATTTAACTGTAGAGGTGCAGTTAATTTTAACTACTACTACAGTTAGGTAGTGTAGTCCAGTTGTTCCCAACCTAGGGGTCGGGGCACCCTCAAGAGGTCACAAGATAAACCTGAGGGGTCATGAGATGATTAATAAGTCGTACAGTTACGTCATTATCTGTATCTGCTCAACCAACAAAATCTGTCTCTGTATCTGTATTCAGATAGAAGACCAGGAGTGGGCGTGGTTCATATAAAGCACGTTAAATCGGGCAAATGTTTTAATATTTCTTACCTAATATACATTCAAAGTATGAAGTAGAATAAAATGTAAATACTCAAAAACAAAGTACAAATATGTCAGAAGTGTACTTAAGTACAGTACATGAGTAAACCCACTGTGGGTGTGTATGATCAAAGTGCATTTCTGTTTAGAATGTGTGTCCAACTAATATGGTTATTTACCTTGAGAGGCCTGGTGCATGCTGCCTATTTAATGACTGGAAATGTCACACTCCTAATTAAAAGTACACCTGTGGCTTCCTGCACCCGGTGGGATACGCTCTCCATCTCCATACTCTAATTTGCCGGGGCAATGCCCAGTTTCTCTGAGTGCCAGTCAACAAAGGGCTTGATTTACACTTGTGTGTGTTTTTCTAGGCCAGAAGCCGAGCCCTCACACTTGAAGACGCTAGTAGTGCTCAACATTATTTGGATATCTGAAGTCGTGATCCCTCATTTGAATATGTGACACTAAAGCATCTGTTGGTCCTGGCGAGGGAATTACTATCTCTGGTCTTTAATGTCAAGGATTTAGAGACATGCTGATTTGTACCTCCATTCTTCTCATTTAAGATTTTAAATTTCTTTTAATCCAAAAACCAATGTGTAAAAATGACAAGTTGTGATTTTATGGGTACTTGTGCAAGTTTTGGCTGGGCTAGCAAATTAGGTATAGCGTATTTGTGAGCTTTAGAGGTGCCTTTAGGCAGATTTTGTTACCTTTGGACAGAGCCAAGCTAGCTGCTTTTCTGTTTCAAGTCTTTATGCTAAGCTAACTGGCTGCTGGCTGTAGCTTCATATTTAACAGATGGTGGTATTTTCACCACCATCTGGGGAAAGAAATGTTTTCTGTGCTATAACTTGCAGTGCAGCAACACGGAGCACCACCTGAGGAAAAGTTTTGACCATGAGTTAGTTGACACCCTCACAACTAAATGAAAGAAAGCTGGATGTGACACTTCTACATCAATGCGTCTGACTGGCTCAAGCATCTCAACTGTAGTTTGTAAAATTCACCATGTACTTTACATACATGTCTAAAATTCCTGAAGCAGCCGTCTAATGAATGCTTCTCACAGCTCCTGAATTATGCAGAGGCATTTTCTGTAAAACAAAAAAAAATCACATCAGCTTTGACTTGATAGAATGCAAATTTGTGCATTTCCCTTAGGCATTTGGGAGAAAGTAATTAAGCAAAGGACCCTTTGTCTTCAGAATGCTTTTTGAGTCATTTCATCGCAGGATAAGAGGACTATCTGTCAAGAGGAAAGCTTTCATGTACCATTGAGTGACTTTTCTATTGTTCTTCTAGATATTTTCCTCAAAAGTTTTCCAGTGCAACCGGGAGAGCTGAAGGACAAACTGTTCATCGTTAATGAGGAAGATGGAGGCCTGTCTGATGAGCACATCACCTCTCTGAGGAGGTATGACTTTGTGCCAAACCCCCCCCCCCCCCCCCCCCCCCCCCCCCGCTGATTTGTATTCATTCCTCATAGTGTCACAACTGAAGCTGAGGGGTGAATGACTTTTTGTGCATGAGAGTCCATGGACATTTGGCGTGTGTTTTCATTGGCGGAGACAAAACCTTTGGAAACTAGTAGCTTAGCAAAGCATCAACAAAGGATGTACAGTCAGGGCAACGAGAACCCAGTCAGTTCATGTGAGCAAGACACACAGGTTTGCCCAGAAGTCCTTCACAGTGCTCTAATACTAAAGAGCAGATGCCAGAACCTTTTACCAAAGCAGCTTACTGATAAAAGTTTTATCTCGGGTTATTTGCGGAGATGGAAACTATTGACGTTCCCTCAGGAAAAGAAGGCTGAAAGCGGGTAAAATGCTTCCTGATTGTTACCTGCAGTTTACTCAGTGGCTTTGGATGCTGACCTCCTGGAAGGCGAGAGTGATCTAATGTACTGTGTGGAGGATTTTATTTATTCTATGAAAACATAATATATATTTTAATGTGCCGTGGCGTAGGCCTGAGGAATACAATCTTGAAAGAACCACTCCCAACAGGTGCTGCAATATTAATGGCCGGTGCTACTCCGGTGGCACACAGCGTGGCTCATGAAAAAGTGAATGCCTTCGGTTTGAGGTCAGAACGCACGGAAATGACAGAAGGAGGAAGTCCAATTTAAGACGAGCAAGGTTCAAATTCAGTGCAAGACAGTAAATGGCTGTTCCCATCAGCGTCGTGCTGCTTTATAGAAGCTGACGAGGACCATCGGCGCTACTTGGCTTTTAATCACTTGCCTTTTTCCAGGCCACTGGAAATCAATGTAATGGCATGAGTCCAAAGGAGGACAAAGGTCAAAATGGAAAAGTATGTGTGATAGAAAAACCCATCCCCAATTGTGACATACATCTTTTTTAATTAATCTATAGGTCTGTAGATAGGCATGTGTGTTTTTTTATGTTGGATAAATAAGGACTGATATTTTGCATATGAACTCATGAATGTTTATTGGATTTTAAAGAAACAAATTAGGCTTCTCAAATATGCAGACGAGGAACAGAAGCGCGTAGTTTAAATGTATTAATGTTTATAGTTTGTACGACTGTAACCAGCGATGCCATTATCCATGCCAGTCAGTAGCATTTTCTGTGCTGCGCCTCACCTTTTAATATAACGTGACATAACATTCAAATAAATAAACTTTACAATACAGATAAAGATTGACGCTGAAGTTTTCAGGTGGCCCAAGGTGTAAATAAGGGAAAGTATTTCGCATACTGGTTGTAGTACTATCAATAAATAAATACAACTAATACATAAACTCTGATCAAAGTTACTCAAATAAAAGCCAAGGAGGTAATCCAATCCATAACTCCATATACAGCAGGCTGTTTGAGGAGGCCATACATTTTCAACATGCACTCTTTCCCCTTAGCAATAAAATATTCATTATGGAATCGACAGACATCAGCTCTGCAAGGAAAGTTTCTACTTTTGTGATTGTTGCCAAGCTTCCATCTTTTCTTTATGTTGAGTTTTTTTTGTTTGTTGCATGTGTGATTATGTTTGTGATTATTTTTAACCATGTGACTACGGTTTCCTTGTTTCCTGTCTGATGAGGACCCTTGAAGCGGCTATAATCAATATTATTATAATAACTGTGGATAGAATCGTTGCTTTTCAGCCGCAGCAGGCAGCAGTTTTAAGCAAAAAACAGAGACTGTCTAAGCACCAAACGGCAGACACAATTAGCAACTAACTGCTGAACATAGTGAAGCATTCAGCAGCTAAAGAGCGACATATTTCCCTCAGGAGTTTGTAGAGACTGAATATTGGACTTTCAATTATGAGGTGGACACAAACACGTTGCTCAGTAACTGCTGGACGTGTAAATAAGCAACTATTTGCAGCCAACTTCACCGTGTCAACTTCAAAGAGCCCAAATTACCTCCATGCTGGTCGCCCTGCACTGGCTGTACAGTACCCTACCGAATGAATTTTAAGATCCTCCTGTTTGTTTTCAAAGCTCTTAATGGCCTGGCGCCCCCCCCTAAATATCCGACCTCCTCAGCCCGCACTCCACCACTGACTCTGGCCTCCTCGTCATCCCACGATCCAACTACAAACTCAGAGGTGATCGTTCCTTTGCGGTTACAGCCGCTGGAACAATCTCCCACTCTCTCTTAGATGAGCCCCTTCCTAAAGCTGATTTAAAACTCTACTCAAAACTCTACTTTTATTCTTTAGCATTTGTGTCCACCTGAATTTTGCCCTCCTGTCTGTTTTATATATTCATATATTTTGTCTCCTAACATTTTTACAATGTTTTATTATTTTTCTTATATATTTCATTGTTCCACTTTACAGCACTTGGGTCAACTTCTGTTATTTTTGTGCTCTATAAATAAAGTTGACTTGACTATCATTTTGAGGCACACACACACTCATAAAAAAGAATAAAGCACCTTCTTGTAGTTTTCTCCAAATTCAGACAAAATGGCGAGAGCAAGACCGTTAAAGCGCCATCAGGGTTTAAACAATGTCTGTAGGAACTATTTATTACAAATGTAACACTCAAAAACTGTGAGTGATTGATCAGATTTGATCACACCACATGGTGACCAAACAATCATCAACTGTCTACAGATTAATTGATTAGGTTGATTAGCTTAAAAGTACGTGGCATCACCTTTTTGCAACTGAGGCAGAAAACATTGTTTTCACGAAGGATCTCATCACTCGTAGTCAGAGAGTGATTGAGAAAATACATTTTAGGGGCCTTTAAATATTTTAAAAACTAGTGCAGCGTCTAACAAGAACAGTCATATTGTTATGTTTGTTTTTATTTTCAAGGTACGTCCCCACCATAGATGATGTGGAAATGTACAAATCCCACAAGGGCCCTGTGACAGAACTGCATATTGTGGACCAGTACATGATGGAGGTACGGTCTTTAGTTCCACATTTTAACCAGAATTAAGACTGTAATTTCCTTTGGATTTGAATTGTGACCCCAGCAGAATCTAATGCAGCTCCTGCTCATGTAGCACTTTCTTTAGGAGGGCTTGTTGAGTCTTCACGCACCTGCCTCCTCAGTCACACACGGTGGGTGTCATGACAAGCTCTTAGCATTCATCTGGTTATCACCTTCCAGCATGCCTGGCAGTCATCTGACCCGTGTGCGGTTGGCTAAGGGCTCCAGGAGGGGTAACAGATGAACAGCAGGATCAGCCCACAGTGCCTTTCAGGAATATTTGACACCAGACGTAAGGGATTTTATATGTAAGAAACAGGGTGGCATCGCGTATGGAAACCTCCTGTACTTCTGGAGGCAGACTGCAGTGAGCCTGAATGCTGCTAAATGGAGAAAATAATCAGTCCTCTTTATTGCTGCCAACTAAAGCAGGTATTCAAATATTCCACTTAATAGAAACTGAAATGGCACCATTGAATTAGAGGTGATTGCTCTCTCCTTTGCAGGTTTAAAAAAAAAAAAAAAATCAAATATTCTGCAATTTTCAGTCATTCCACACATTCTCCCCCTAAAACCCATTAAATTATTTAAGGGCTGACACGTTCTTCATGAATCATCACAGTTTTACCACTTTTAGCATGATTATTACTTGGACTCAAATGTGTCCTCCACGTGACGCATTGGATAGTCAACCTCAGCTGCCTTCTGTACTGCACCGTCGACTCATATTACCAACATGAGTGATCTGCTAATGCTTTGCAGTCGTGCTTTTTAGCCACGCTAGCTGTGTGGCTCTAGGCATGGCATTGTCAGTCTGTCAGTTGGTCCAGCGCTTTAGTCCGGACTGAAATATCTCAACAAATATCTGATGGATCGCCATGAAATTGTCTACGGACATTAATGGTCCCCAGAGGATGAATCATGCTGACTTTACTGACATTTTTAGTTTTTAGTGAAACATCTTAAGTACCGGATGGATTGGCATGACATTTGGTACACAAACTCAGGTCCTACTCAGGATGAAATGGAATGTCTTTGGTGATCCTGACTTTTCATCTAGCACATTTTAATTTGTCTATTTATGACCAAATACCAGCAGATCCAATGACGTTCCCATCAGCCTCAGCTGTAGTGTTCAATGCTAATTGGCAAATGTTCGCACGCTAACAAAATAAAACGGTGAACATGGTGAACACTAAACGTGCTAAACATCAGCATGTCAGCACTGTTATCATGAGAGTTAGCATGCTGCCATTAGCATTTAGCTCAAAGTGTGCCAGACGCTAAAGTCTTGTTTTCCTGTAGACAGTTGAAAATGGTCTTATTCTCTGTCCAACAATTCAGAATAATCACTTTCCTTTCAGGATGTCTGTGGAGGACCCTAGAGTGTCATCTGAGAACAGGTTTTCTACCATTAAAGAGAGCTATCAATATGTTAGTGTTGAAGCATTGACCTTTTCCTTAAGATGAAACAAATCCCAATCATCAAATCATCGTTTCACTACACTCTATATGAGGTCTTTGTATGTTCTTAAATCATGCCTGTCATCTTTCACTGGGAACTTCAATTCTGTGTCAAAGCAGAAATCCCTGCAGCAGAGCATTACTTTCTCACATTTGGTGAACGCGAGAGTCTCTGATTATGGGTCTGAGAAAAAATCTGCAAAATACCTACGAACGTGATCACTTTAAACTTTTAGCCCAGGAGCAATGAAACAGTGTTGGAACTTGGCATGGAATCAGTATGATCTGTTAACCTCCCATTGGAAATTTAAAATGTGTCGGAAAATGTGACAAGACGAGGAGCATGGTGCTCGAGAGTGCGGAGGATGACACATTCTGGGACATTTATGCTAGAAATAGCCAAATGATTACATGGTCTTGATTTCTAACACTAATCCTAATATCATTCCTTAACCATCCGTCAGACAAAGTGCCCTTTGACTTTTGGGAGACGGCACCTGAGCATGAGCGAGACGGTCTGACAATGTGGAGTGATTTATTAGAGGTTAGCACCGACTCAAAGGTCGACTAGGCAGCTCAGCCAATCGTTGCGAGGTGTCAAGCCTTCACTTTCTCTATTAAATCAGCCTGTCGACAGGCCCGCAGCACTCTACCTTTGCCTGAGGTAATCTCGCCCAAGAACTTGAATTTGTGAGAGCAAGCTGGAGCCCTGCAACGACTGTATCTCATTGCAGCATCTCCCTGCAGCTCTGCTGTTTAGATAATTCTGAATAATCACATGGAAATAGGTTGTGTGATGATGTGATAATTGCTCTCTCTTCTGTGTACACACAGCTTATTACGCTCACATCTTTTCCCCGCCACAGTTGTGCAACATCCCCTGCCTGAGCACACAACTCGACCTGCTGCTGACTCTGAGAGAGCTCCCGATCAGCATGAACGACCTGCAGCCTGTGAGTTTACTCGATCACCTACGGAGTCAAATCAAAGGTCGAATCGGATGTTTTAAATTCTGTCCAATTCCTTCAAGCTGAGAAAGGGTAAAACCACAGCCTCCAAAGCACACGGCGAAACATGAACATGCAAATTTATTCCGTAATGCAAATGCAAATTTTCAGATACATCGTGGCTGTGGACATAAATGAAAAGACCATCTGGGGACAAACTGACATTAATACATGAAAGCTTTTCTCCTTCCAGCTTGAGCTTTATGTTTGAAGTGGTGGGTGAAGTAGTTTCTTTTCTATTTGCTGGATGGTTAAGACTCTTGAAAACAGACAGACATGAGAGGCACTTTAAGATCGTCATTTGACAGAGAAGAAAAGATCTTAATCAAATCAAAGTTCCATTTTTCTGTAGGTGGTGTAAAACAAAGTTTTATCTTTATCGGAAACCCGATGAAAACTTTCCACCGCGGAGAGCTGTGAAAGAATTCATGAATTTCTTAACTTCATTTAACAAACTTCTGGACTCTCTTCAAAGACAAGCACTCTTAAATTAATACAGGTAAAAAGAAATAAAAAATACAACTAAAATATATATTCATTTTTGTTTTTGCATATTTTAGCATTTTCTTAACCTTGACACATACAGCCAAATATTTAAAGCTTGTGCAGTCGTCATTAGTCAGAATAATCGTTAACACTCTTATAGACGATTGCTGTTTATTGACATTGGGGACTGCAGGGTGTGAAGATATTGCAGTCAGACAAGAATACCTCCCAGCTCTTCTGTCATTGTTTTTGTTTTTTATGTAATTCTCTCAAGCTTCTGTTTCTTTCAGCATCAGTGTTTCAGTCCTAATCTGTTGTCTGCTGGCTGTCTGAGAGTGAAGAGAAACAATGGATAAGAATGATGGCACTGTAATCCATTGACTGTGACAGCAATTTTTCTTTGTCTAAAACACAGAGACAAACATATCGTCTGCTGGCAAGAAAGATTAGCAATTTCATTAAGTTTCAATTTACTCTTGGCTTTTTCTTGCTGATCTTGTTTCTCTTTCTGCTGCGTGGTAGCTTAGATTTATTTATTTTTTAAAAAGGTTTTTCGATCAAACTTTGGTATTTGCGTGCAGGTACTCTAATCTACAGTCCACAGCGTAGTGTGTCACTGCCTCACAATACAATGTGTTCACACATGGAGAGGTTAGGGTCCTCTCAGTTGCAGAATGCTCTAAATCCTTCAATTCTCTGACACGACAGACTTCTTAAAGCCAGAACATTAACGAGGATTTACCCGCCACCTAACAGACAGGGATTGAGGAGAGAGAGTGGAGATGTCACCACCTGGGGGATGTTTTTCACCTACTATGTGCTTGTTGGTGGCTCATTCTTTAAACTGTTTGCTGTGCCCTCTGTGAAGCAATTTCCAAATGTAAATAAGAGAGGCAAAGACACAGAACCAAAGCCAGCGATGCAGTGGACAGGGAGAGCTCTGGACAGGGACGCATCCCCTGGATCTGTGATGTACTGATTTGTAAAACCAAATGTTAATCGCACCTCCTTTTTCCAATTAAAGTCACATTGAAACATACGTTAGAGAATCTTCAGCTTCTGTAATATGATTAAATCTAGTCCCTCAGATTTGATTGGATCACTAATACGGAGCTGTACTGAGATACTGGGCTGTAGACTTGGTGGTCTCCACCCAGCACCGTTTGGGGCTTTCTCCACTGCGTTTTCTCATAGGAAAGCTATGACCCAAAGGTGAGATTTATGCTTTATCAGAAGTGTCGTACAAGAGAAATGTCTTAAAGAATGCAGACGGATTGGTTGGTTTGGCAAATGCATGGCTGGTTTATTTCCCCCACCTCCGTTAAAGACCAGCGTGCAGTCGCTTCCCGAAGCTTTCCTATGGAAACCACTCGGATGAGACTCCACCCACACCTCCCTCAGCCGCGTTGTTAAATCAGGAGGTGGAGGACGAGGGAGAAATGAATAAATTAGAGCACAAACGTGTACTGCTGGAAATGTAAACAAAGCCTCTGCCAACTGAATAGTCAATTTTTTAACATTTTACAGGAAGAGGAAAATCACTCAAAAAGTCCTTTTAAACATATATTTGTCATATACCAGGAATACTATTCTCTAGTTGTATAATAATGGCACAGTTTACTTTTTGACTTACTTTTGTACAATTTTACTTCAATACCAAATCAGATGGCCCTTTAAAAACAGGTTACCTGACGTCATGGGCTGAGGTGTTTCAATTATGTTTTATACAGACTACAGTAGGTTTTGCCATGATGGTACAGATGGTCCTGTGCAAAGCCAGTAGACATAATGTAGCTGGATATCTGCTTTCTCTTCTGTGTAATTGAGGCTGGTAGGTTTTGGGAAGTTATTCTTAAAACAGGAGCATATGGTGGGAGTGTCGTTGCTGGCTGGCATGGCCCTTATTTGGAAAACTCTTTGTCAAGGACTACGATTCCCACAGCATCAACTCCTTTTTCCTCCAACACACCATTGGCAAAACCTAAAATCCCACTTTCATTTCATTTCAGTGTGATTCTATCCATATTCATCAGGATCTGTTCAGAACTGGTTAAACAGGGAAATGGTGCGATATTCTAGAGGGATATTTGTACTTGACACAATTGCATACCAAATAATAATCTTGCCAAACAACAAGGCCCTGATTATTCATGTTATGAGGTCAAAAGAGGTGTTGTGAGATGGCTGTTTATCTTTATAATGTAAAATAATAAAGCCTTGAGATATTTTTGTCTACACTCCGTCAGCACAGAGAGCCCCAAAACAAGCGTCAGCCGTTATTCCACTTGAATTTCATTGTTGGTGTGTGGAGACATGAATGCCAAAGACTGTATGTGGTTGGATTACAGAACAAAATGACTTTGCTCTGAGCCCCTGTGTTTGTCTTCCAGCTGATTAACCAGAAGATCATAATGTGCATGCAGCTGAACAACTGCAGGTCATTTGTTTCCGTGCTGGAGTACCTCCTCGCCATTGGCAATTACCTCAACGAGAACACCAAAAAGGAAAAGGCCAAGGGATTCCGCCTGTCCTCCTTAACTAAAGTACGATTCCACAACTGTTGCCTGACCTTTGATTGAGTTACAGCACTAGGCTAATAAGACCACTCATTGATATACACAGCAGAGCTCCTCTGCATCGTCTTTCAACTTTCTCTCTTGTCCTTCCTGTTGCAGCCGCTCAGGTTCACTCAGGTCTTTGACACAGTCCCTCTGATTGTGTCACTACCTGGCTCTTAGAAGCGAACCATCATTAACTGCAGTCAGTGGATCTTTTCATCAAATCTAATGTCTGAGCCTGTTTTCTGCTTTATTTAAAAGGGATAATTTTACCTTTTGGGAAAATACGCTTAATCACTCTCTTGCTGAGAGGTAAACGTCCCTCGTATCTGCCCAGTATTTATGAAGCTGGAGCCAGGAGATGGTTAGCTTAGCTTAGCATAAAGGCTGGAAACAGGGGGAAGCGGCTAGCCTGGTTAATACCAGCATTTCGAACGCTCACCAATTAAAATGTTATATCTCAGCAGAAAAAACGTATAAAAAGTGTAAAAACTGCGACTTTCTCATTTCCTGGCCGGGAGCAGTGACTTCTTGAAGTCCGGCGACCTCCGAGTGACTACAAGACTTCAGAAGGTCACTATTCTAAGAAGTAGTCCATAAAACCACAACGTGCTGTTTTCACACCTCTGCCTTTGTACGGAGTAAACAAACGAAACAAACAAAGCTAAGTGCTAAGCTAAGCTATCTGCGCTCTGGCCGTAGCTTCATGTTTACTGGTATTTCGCAACATGTTGAACTATTCCTTTTAAGATTCAGTAGTTGTTGGATGTAAAGTGTTGTCTGGGGTTTGTCTTTCTCTGAATTTAGTTTGAACCACTCTTTTGCGTGCAAGTCTCTCTACTGGGAAGGTTTAAGGGGCAGTGCCCTTGGCACAGAAGTAAAACGTCCTCTGCTCCATTTAATGAAGCCGAGGCCTCGTGTTCCCTCAGAGGCGTTTCCAGGTCTAATTGAGAATAGTAAACTGTTGCTACTTGAGACGGACTCTCACCAATTAACGGCCGACTGCTTCCAAGAAATATATATCGAGGTTATCTCAGATCTTTTTTTTTTTGTTTTTTGGTTCTTGTTGTTTATTTTCCTTGTGAACATCAATACTTGGTGCATGTCTTATATACGTGGTCCCCAGAGGCTGGCCTGAGCCTTAAATTGGTAAACAACACAACCTAGAATAAGACTATGAGGGCCTATCACAGGCTTAGAGAGGCCCCTCTTGCACTTCAACTGTGTGGCACCATCAAGTGCAACGTGGTTTGGATTTTATGCAAATACATGAAAGCACACTGCTCTTCATTGTCTCTCTGTTTGATTAATTTATCTATACTATATTTATAATTTAATATATATTATAATATACTCATACTATATGATATTCTGTTATTTTTCTGTACTATACTTAGTCCGATGTACACTGTTTACATATGATCTGAACATACACATATACATTTACATTGGTGTTCACACACTCATACAGCGAGGCGTTAGCGAAGCTGTTTAAAATAGAAAATCCAAGGTAAACCTTTGTTGACGATGAACAAACAATCTATGCATTGCTTTTCTATTCTTTCCGTGGCTTTCAGTTCGTAAGATGCAGCACACACACACACACACACACATAGGTCCTGTTTCCTTTATGTTATAAGTCCTTGTACTGTGTGACTCCACATTGTTACAGACCCCTTTTTTCACTCTGTGTTTTCTCCATCCACAGCTCTCCCAGCTCCGTGGGAACGACAGAAAGTTCACCTTGCTCCATGCCCTTGTGGAGCAGATTATGTTGCATGAACCGTGCTTGGCCACTTTTACCCAGGAGTTGGCAGAATTTGAAACTGTCCCGGGAGGTATTTGCTAATCAAGATTTAATCAAAGCTGAAAAAAGAAAAAGATCTGTGTGGTTCTTTTAATCGAGGTCTGTTGAGTCCTCGATTAAAAGAACCCCCCCCCGTCTCTCTCTTTTGTACAGCTTCCATCAAAGGCCTGACCGCAGAAGTAGATGGTGAGTAGATCAGATTTTACTATTGTGTCCAAAGACTGTTTGCTGAGATCACTGTAATACTGACCCTACCTCGTTTGTGCCAAGTTAAAAGTAAGGAAGTGTGATAGTAACATTCACTAGATCTTCCTGTTATTGTATTTTCAGGATACTTGTTTGAAACGGCGTGATCTCATTGTCTAGGGAACATATGGGCTCGATCCAATATATTGTCTGTATGATGACTTACAAACAGTTGTCACAAGCACAAATACAGCACTTCACAGGATCACACAGGGGACAGCATCTGATTTAAAGCAGCTGTTTGCTTCACTGGTCAAATATGATGGATGGTAACCAAGGTGTGTGTGTGTGTGTGTGTGTGTTTGTGTGTGTGTGTGTGCTGTGCAGTCCTGAAGAATGAGCTGCAGAAGGTCATTCAGTATAGAAAGACTTCCAAGAAGAGAAATGCTGGAGTTCATCACCCAACCTTCGCCAAAGACCTGAAGGTGAAGTAGTAAATCTTGTTTATATATATATTTTTTTACACATTCATATAAAAACGTGTCTTCTTGTAAACAAACACGGTATTGATTACATTCATTGTTTCTCACACAAATGAGTTTCCATCAGATAGTTGTCTTCCTGCCGTCTTTAATTGGCACATTGCTGCCTTTTATGGAGCATAACAGCCACTGGAGATTTAAATGAACACAAATACAAATATTTGGATATGCACAGATAACGTGCTCTGAACAGATATGAGCAGCATATAAATATTAGATAGAAATATTAGCTTCCCACCACTGAGCTGATTGACACAATTTGACCTCATACACACTCTTAGTAGTGACAGGGTCTCCGATGTCCATTGAGGATAAACATAAATCTGTTTAAAAATGAAAGGCTTCTTATGGTTTCATTTCATTCTTTAGTATCTAGTGTTGTCTGTACTGAGCAAACAGGAACTGCTAGCAGCCAAAGCAGAGTGAGCTTTTTATTATTTACAAACATTATGGCTTTAAGAACTTTGCGTTAGACCAATAGGATCAGGTGCATACAAAAAAACTAAACAAACTGAGACACAATAGATAGAAGTATTAACATATAAAAAGGATATTTGTATAAGTACTTTCCATTGCATTTTCATTTTTCATGACTTTAAGGGCTTTCCTATAAGAAACAAACTCATGAAATACACTAAAGCTAAGTTTCACTTTCATATACTTGATTAGTGTACATTCAACTTTCCAAAAATAAGAAAGTTATTAACCAGAAAGTCATCTTTGCTGTTGTCAAGCAGTAAAGTTTGAGCAATGATCGACTAAGTGAATGAACGGACTCACCAGGAGTTCCTTGTGCTTTTCTCTATACCCCAGATGGCAATTGAGAAATACAACACGGAGCTCTCTGCACTGACGAAGATGTGTGAGGAGATGAAGAAACTCTACTCTGTCATACTGGTAATCCATGAGTTATTATTTCAATATCACTTTTGTACAGCCTCGGAGACGGATTGCCCTCCGTTCCAGTCGTTTCTAGATGGCCCTCTTCAACTATGTGCCATCTTATCTCCCCACCCTAAACTGGAAGGGTACATATATTTCAGAGAAAGAAGTCCCCGAGGTTACTTTTTCCCCAGGTATCCTTTAGGGCTTACACGAGGATGTAATGCATGTGATGTACAGTGTGTAGCTGTGGCCTCCACATCGTTTAACAGCAAGCACCACTGATTTGCAGCTTTGAAAAAAAAAGAAGCTATATTTGCTTCGTCGGATAATTTGTTCAGGATTACTGAACAATTGCTGCCGTATCGTGTAGCCAGAAAGTGTGAGAGACAAGTTCATGCTGACCGTAAATGTGTGATGTCACATCGATGAATGGTCCACAAAAGATTAAAAATGAGAGGCTGTCGGAGCGCCCCTGGTGGGTTTCTGATGTGTTTTTTTTAAAAAGCAACGCATTAGTCCACAAGGACACATACCACAGTTCTGTGATTGTTTGCTTTTACAGAAAAGTAGTTCATACAGTAGTCTTTTTCATTTTGTGACCTCTCTTTTTAAATATATCGTTCACATGTTACAATGCATTCCTTCACGCTTGCACCATTTATGATTTAATGTCACGGCTCAGGAAATGGAGGAAAGGGTTGGACCCAAATGCAGATGAAGCAGGCGGCAGGACGATTTCAGAGGTTTATTTGAGAAATAGCTTACAGGACCTATGAAAGAGAGCCTTGAAGGTCTCATATTATGCTCATTCAGCTCTGTATTTTTATTCTGGGATTCCACTAGAGTAGCTTTGCATGATTTACAATTCAGAAAAGTCCTTATTTATCTTCTACTGGCCCCTCGTGCAGCCCCTCTGTTCACCCTCTGTCTGAAACAAGCGACCTGCAAAAACTTGAAGAGTAGTCCTGAGCAGAGCGCTCCAATAACTTAGACAGACTGAGCGGGTGGATGAGGGCGTCCCTGTACTTGGTGGGCGGGCTGTACCTGGATCAGATGACCTATTGGGGGTGTGGCTGAGTGCGATGACTATATAGTTGTGACGTCACAACCTTACAGAAGTCCTGGCGGCTCGTTTAAAGGCATAGATTCTGAATAGGGGGTGTGTGCATTTCTCTGTGGTCTGAGCCTTTTTATACTTTCACAGTATTTATACAGCACCGAGACCTGCTTTATAATCACACAAGACATGGAAATCTCACTTTCTACAGTGTGGGACCTTTAAGAATATACATACCTATTCAACCAATTAAAGATTATACACAGGCTCCACTACTCCAAGGAGAACATATACCCAGAGGTGTCACCTTATGTGCTATAAATGCCAAACGTCAGTGGCAACTCTCCTTCATAGTTTTGCTGACCCAAATTGAATTGAATTGAGGTCCAATTTTTCTGGACTGACATCTGTAGCATCGTGTCTGAAGTTACACATACTCAGAAATGAAAGTAACAAACACACTCCATTTGGAAAGGATAAGATATGCTCTGGAAGTCAGGCTTCTACGATTCAAGGAGACCTGGAAACCACTCATACCACGCAACTATAAATCCAGTGCAGCACACACTACACTGTAAGAGAGGCAATTGAAGAGTGAGAGGTCTCTGAGGGTGGAGGGAGGCGGGAGGGGTGAAGATGAGTATGGGAAGGATAGCATGGAGGGTGTGGAGGGGGGAGAGTAATAGGGGAAGATAAGGATTGGGTGTATTATGGGGAGGGGGGCTCCTGGATAACTTTTTTTAATCTATTTTGCATTTAGATATTTCTGTTTATTATCTGTTTATTTAGATATCACCTCTGTGCCCTTTATTTTATTTCATTTCCTAATGACTCCTACAATACTTTATGCACAATTGTTAAGAACCATGAAAATGAGTTTTGAACGCACAAGTGAAATATAACTGCTCAATAAAGAAAGATAACTGCCCAATAAAAAAGATAACTGCTCAATAAAAAAAAAGAGAAGATGTTTGGGAGAATAGCTTACAGGCAGGTAGGTTCAGGTCTGGGTAGTCTCCAGAAAGGTCTGGCTCAACCCA
Organism: Enoplosus armatus; assembly: GCF_043641665.1. NCBI lineage: Eukaryota > Metazoa > Chordata > Actinopteri > Centrarchiformes > Enoplosidae > Enoplosus > Enoplosus armatus. Next base: position 22,461,906 of record NC_092187.1, read on the forward strand.
CCGTCATTCAGGGATAGGGGAAGAAAACACTCTGGCTTGTTTGTTTTTCTTTGAACCGATCGCAATCTTCTTGGGTGGCGCTAAGCTCAGGATGCAGCGACGGCGCCCTTGCAAAATAGTGTCTGGGGGGAACTTGTTTTGGTGGAACATTTGCACGTGGGGAGGCGAGCCCTGCTGAAGAAAACGCCACATAAAATATATGTAGACTATGTGATACAACTTAAAGACAAATATAACTTATAAGGAGGAGCTCACTGGACGATCCAAATCTTGCCATTTTCAGCATGTAGGCTGCTAGCTGGGAGGTGGGCGGGGAAGGCCAGGTAACTGAGCAGATATGGGAAGTTGGAACAGGTGTGAAGATGGGCGGGGCAGTCAGGTGATGGGGAAAGGAGGGGAAAGTCTGAGGGCACCTGGTGGATGGAAGAAAAAACGGCAATGACGGGGAAACAGAAATGTGTCTGGAGAGAAGGGACAGGGAGACAGACTGTGACATTTAAGTTCTCTTTGATGTTGACGGGACTCTCTGAGGCCAAAAGTTATGATTTTCTTTAATGAGTATGTCTGAGAATTGTACTTGCCTTCAAGCATTTGACTCAACATCAGATCTCTCATAAAGAAAATTCCTCTGTCACACATATCATGAGGTTGAGTGAAGGTTCTGGTCCCTGTGTATTCTTTTATCACATTGTCTATAAAGGAGGACGTTTGCTTTTCCCACTAACCTGGTTAGATTAGGTTTATAGAGCTCAAGCCTGCTTTTGACATCTTAATAGGTGCTATGTCTTTTTTTTATATGGAGTCCCCTCCAAAAACAATCAATACAAAAGTAGTGCCTATTTTTTCACCTTTCCCATATCTCTATGGACAATCCATCATCATAGAGAGTCCACTTACCCTTCCTGCTGTGTTTGAGCACTGAGATATTATAGCATGAGCTGTGAGCTGTGAGGCCTGGTAGGGAATTGTGTTATATTAGGCCCACAATTAGATTCCTGTTCACCGCAAACTTTTTCCACAACTGGCACACGAGTAAGCAAAGGTGTGTGTGTGTGTGTGTGTGTGTGTGTGTGTGTGTGTGTGCGTGTGTGTGTTGGGGGGGTTATTGAACACAGCCAGTGTGCTATAAAGAGAGTGTACAAAATAATAATCCGCCTGATACTCAGTTGTAGCCCCGTTTTCACAAACAACATTGTCTCAAACGTCCTGCATCGTTCTCTAACTCTCTTTATCTACAGCTCTTCTTTTGTGACTGGCGTATGTTTAATAGCTGGTTAGCTTAGCTTAGCATAAAGACCGGAAACAGGGAGAACCTTCGGACTGTGTGAAGGAATTTTCCTTTGTAAGGCTAAAGGTGATACGAGGCAGTGGTTCCTCCAGGTCACATTCAGGTCAGTCGTACACCTAAAAGTAGTATATCATGACCTGTAAGAGCAATAGTTCAGCTCTCTGTCTGCAAGGGAAGGCTGGTTATGGTGCAGCGCCTGTCTCCATCGCCTAGGAGACCAAGGTCGAGGGCGATAGGCTGCCACCTGGGCTCAGATTCACATTAATAGACTGTCTCCACTCTTTTTCCTCTAAAATATACCCTGAATGTGACATAAAGTGATATACAACCTGACTTACATTAACGTAGTTAATCATAGTTCCTTTGTTTAGAATCGAATACCCAATAGAATCGTCTGGCAAGGGTTAAATTCTCCTCACCAGGAAGTTACCTTCAAACAAGCTTCAATAAATGCTTCTGAAACTTCTTCACTCTCGAGTTAACCTGCAGACTTCCATCACAGACAGAGCCAGGCAAGCTGTTTCCTCACGTACCATCCTTGATATTAAGCTAAGCTAATGTTGGCTGCAGCTTTGTATCTAGCGCATAAACAAGAGATTAACATCAATCCTCTCATCTAACTCTAGAGAAGAGGCCCACTCACATGTACCTCACATGCACCTCAGCAACATGTGCCAGTAAAGCTAATGTCTCTGTGTTGCCTACATTTTGAGGAAACCTGATCTAATTCTTCCACGTAGGTTTTTAAGGATCTGTATATTTTGACAAAGACAGAAAAACATGTTGGTAATTCAGTGAGGAGATTCATGTGTGGAACATTAGTGTGAAGCAACATGTAAAATTGATCTGGGACAAGACGCCCATTCCTGATATTTGCTGTTAAAATGAATAAAAGATAATATCATCTCTGACATTAAGACATTATATAAAGCTTGTTTATAAATAGCTTGTTTGTAGGTTTACAGCAAAATGCTAACTGCATTACATCTACATGTTAACTACATTCAACATTCGGTTAAAAAAGAATAAACTATGATTTAGTCTCTTTAAAATCTAAAAATGGTGACAGAACTGCAGTACTGTTTAACTAGGCCTTTAAAAAAGGTTATTTTCTTGTGAAGTGTAGATGAGGAATCAGTAACAAACAAACGCTCTTGAGGAGATAGTATTCATTAGGTAAATTATATATTTGTAGATATCAAAAATCCAAATGACTCCTGGGGCCGTCTTTTCCCAGGTAGGTATTATTTAGTAAATCTTATTTTTGGTATAACAACTACATTTAATACCAATACATTACCTCCCAAACTGGGTTGGTTTATGCAGAATCATACTGTACATTTTGAAACCACATTAAAACATCTTGTAAATAGACAATCTTCTTAGGGAGAACATCTCATCCCATCTATACATATTTCCCAAGATGTGAAACAAGATAAATCCTTAAGATTTCAGTAATATCCCTTATTCTTAACATAAATCACTCCTCCAAGTATTATTAAAGATAGTGTGATGGTGGCGTGGCAGCTGTGGCCTTTTAAAGTTTAACAATTTGACCTTTAACTGTAGTGTCCCCTTCGGGCCAGGAGTTGCTTTTAATCATCAGGCATCATCTCTGCGCGTTTAAATCAAAGTTGGACCAATGGAGTCTTGACATATTTTATGTAAATTTCAGATGATCTTTCTTACCTTTAATAATTAAGTTTGAAATGTACTTTTTCCAGTTGTAGCAGCACAACTATCACCTCACTCCTCCAGGTTTAGTCCAGTGGCATTTGAAGATGCCCAATCCTTTGTCCCCAGCCCCACCTGCGTCCCTCCCCTGATTTCACTGGGTGGGGACCCTGTTCTGATAATGTGAGTGGAAATGTGGGTGAAACCTCCTGCATACACAATAAACCCCTTCAGGAGCATCGGAGAAAGTGATTGAGACTGACTGGGCTGTGGTGTTGTGCAGGGGAGCAGCAGGTTGGGGAAAAGGCGTCATATTTAGTCACATCTCGTCACCGGGGAGGAGAATTCATAATGATGCCCTTGAATAGCCAACATGCAAATGTATTAAACATAGAAGAAGCTCATGAAATTTTCGAGGGGTTGATTTTAGAGAGGTCTTTTTTTTTGTAGTTGTTATTCTGCAGGCATGATTTAAAAGGCCAACCAAACAGAAGGAGACATTTTATGTAACATCATCTCTAATTTCTCATAGTTAAATATAGATCTGAAGTCTGATATGGTGCATGCTTTGTCGTAGCATCAACGCTAAAAGCTGACAGCTACGTCACAGTACCAGTTTCTCTTCATACAATACATATCTTTAATACGTCAGTAAGACTCAACATAACAGAATCCATTCCACCAGCAAATAGCTCAAACCTGCCGATTAAAGATGCTCCTGTTGGGTGTGATGAACATTTCAGTATTTAGTCTTGTAACTTAATTTGTGTTTATAGTTAACTGCTGCTTTGGTGACACGTAATATTAACCCTCCCTATTTAGCGTGTATAAGCACTATGTAAAACTGTAATAAATGTATTAATGATAAGCAGATATACGGACATTTTTAAATGTTTATTAATGTACAGTATTTATATAACTTATAGGTGCTGACAACAGGAGGAGTTATAGTAGTACATATAATACATTCGTAAACACTTATATCTGCTCACAACTACATTATAGTGTGTTATAAACCATGTATTAAATCTTTATACTGTGTAGTGCTTATAAATGCTAAAATGGGTTAAAGGGGACCATTTTCTAATTCACAATGAAAATAAATTGATTCACACTGGGATTTTTTTTGTTCGTTTATACCAATGTCCCTCAGCTGTTCCCTCGGGAAGTTGCGTGGTAGCCTTACAGCGACCTGTACAGGGCACAAAAGTGATGACACAGGTGTTCATGTACACCTGACCTGCTCGGGCCGTTATTAATGTTTGTTTATTAACTGGCCCCTGGCCTCGTGTCGTCACGTGTAGTGCTATCCTTTGCCTTTTGCACATACGGTTCATTGTAGTAGCGTCATTATAATTGGACATTGGTGGATTCAGTACACCAATTATGCATTTCTGCATTTTTGCTTTTCATTTTGTAGCTTAGCATTTACCACCACGATATGATGCAACCAACTCACAATCCGTCTTGTCCTCACTCGTTAAAGTGTAGACACAGTGATTGGTGGGCCAGGCACTCCTATATTCTGCTAAAGTGTGGAAGATGTAGATTTGTTGACCTTAGTGGGCACAGCCATGTGTTCATAAAAATGCACGCAAATATTTAACATGCACAGAAAACAACGAGGCTGATCAACTAACAGGTTATTTACAGGATTATGTCACTCAAACTGAGTGAAATAAAAACTGTTTTGCTTCAACTGATGTGTAATATTGGGCATTCCTGGCAGATTGTGCAAAATATTGGTGGAAAAATATGCAAATAGACTCATTTGCACATCTGATGCCAGAGGGAGCAGGTGTTAATAATCATCTCCCTCTCACTATAAGGTTGATGAGAACAGGTGTCTTACACCTGTGTAAACCTCTCACAAATGTCAGAGGACAAACATATTCACCATCAGTAATTACATTTTGAACTTTTGGAAGCACTAAGGAACTTTTCACAGACAATTTAGGTGTTGCCCCGCCAGTGTAATTATTTATAGATTAATTATTGTTAATGAATCACTGTAAACGATCATTCACTCGAATGATCATTTGAATAATATCTAAAAACCTGTTTTATTACTGTTTTATAAAATTTTAATTCTAATATTTGGTTGCATATGCCAAGGAATTGACCTTTTATAGCAAATGGTGATGCAATTAAATTTGGTTTTTGAGAGAGCTCTTAACAAATCCAAGCAGGAACAAGGATTCTGTTAGGAGAACTAATCCCCTCTTAATAAATACATGAACATTTAGTCAAATCTACAATAACAAAAAATACGGCACATAAGAAGGAAGTTGGGGTGGTGGAGGGTTAGGGTTAGGGTTAGGGTTAAATGAAGTCCAGCTGTGCTGAAGGCTGAAGTGCTGTAGGATTTATAGTACATAATGTTTTGTCAGTAATCATTTAAACAGAATAAGGAAGCACAGCACCCAATAGCATTTCAAAAATCTGTTAAACATATTGAGGAGAAAAGAAAATGAGGAGCAGCAGCGGCATAGCTTGAGCTGTAACTTCAACCTGCACAGTCAACAGCATGCAATAAGCCAATTAGTACACTTAGCCACGGTGACCCTTTGTGATAAAGTTTGACTTGAGAATTACTAACAATTTTTATGCCAGCGACCCTCAACCACCGAGGTGTAAGTACTAATTCAGCGGTGCATATCTAGCTCATTGTATAAGTGCACTCAAGGAATTGATAGCATGCTGAGGCAGTATATGAGGTAATTATAACAAACGGACATTGTTAAGAAGAATAGGCACGACCCAGGCACCAGGTCACTAATGAAACTGAATGCTCTTGTTAATTGTAAAATACTTTTTACACTCTCAAAGGTTTCCGAGAGTGTAATTGCTGTCAGATTAAAGTTTTTAATTTGCAAGCAACTAATCCTGTTTTTCTCTTGTCAAGGTTAAATTCGGAGAACCGGCGGATCAAGACTCTCAGGAGCTCTTTGGGTTGATCTGTCAGTTTGTCCACGACTTCAAGAGGGCCCATGCTGAAATGATATGAGTTATACTGTAAAGAGTGCATCTGAGTGACCGCTGAGGCTGCAGAGAGGCTTACTAAACAAACCAAACAGATGCTTTTAGTCATAGTTGAGAAAGATTTACATACAGAAATGTTAAGATATAACCTTTAATGCAATATTTGATATTAAAGATAGAGCTAAATGTTACATGGATTTATACTTTTAGTAGCTGTTTGTATTTTGTTGTTGTGCAGATTCTTTATTTTATAATGAGTATTTTCATTGTATAGACAAAGTGTACAGTGACGCTGATGCACCTGGATGATCGATTTTGTGAATATAAAACTGATCTATGTCACATTATTTCGTGTCAGAGGTTGGTTTGATTTGGGTTGACTTCATGTTTACTGATATTTGTTTCGACACAAGTTAGTAATGAAGGATTTGAAACCCCTCCGTTGTAAGAAACACTTGGATGCTGGAGTGTGCCTCTAATACCCACAGCTCTGCTCTGCGCTGGCAGAGAAACAGAATAGACAACACTTCAGAGGCCAGCTGAGGCTGGTGCACTTTGGGTGTGTGATGATTTTGAACATTCAGCCGTGCTGTGGACGGGAGGGCGGGGGGGAGCATTTCCTATCCCAGCGCTCCAGGAGGAGCTCCAAGGCCGCCTCTGATTAAGGACCACATCTGCACTGTGGCAATGACGTGATGAGAAACACAAAATTCCCCTTCAGAGGGTAGAAAGGTAGTCTAGCGCTGGTTAGAGCTGATTTATGTGTTACACAGGTTTTGTGTGTGTGTGTGTGTGTGTGGGACATTTTAATCAGTTGACAGCAAAAACACTTTGTAGTTGTAACTGTGACCCGTGGTGGTGTGATGAACCAGACTCCACACTGAGCAGGAAAAAGTTGCACATGTTCTTGTAAAAAGAGGAAGCCGCTGATTTAAATAAAGCTTTATCTTATTATTATTTTTTAAATTTGCAGTTTGTGAAAAATTGTAGCTGGATCATTAAGGCTGATGTGTGACCTAACTTTAAGCATGTACACGAAATCAACTCACCTAACACAAACAAATTACACAGGTGTCCATTTTCTCTCTTACTTTGGAATGATTTTCACTTTTAAAGAGACCTAAATATAATGGATATGCATTATATACACCACAATCTGTATTGCCACACTTTTCTTATCAGTTCAGGTGTTAAACCTCAGTTTCAGGCTCTGTTCACTTTCACTTTCTCCCAGTTTACAAGTTTGTCTAAATGTCAGGATATTTTTTTCCCTCCACTCTGTAACTCTTAATATAGAATTATGGTGTGTTTACAACATTAGTGGTGTGAATTTCTGGTCTTTGAGCAAGGCCCTTATCACTCGTGCTCCAATGGAGAAAGTTCATTAGCCAACAGCTGGGGTATGAAACTGCTGATGTGAAGGTGTTGTTAATCATCATTATTCTTATTCCTACTGTGAGAACAAGATTTGGCAACATGTTTTTAGCAGAAAATAAAGCTTCACATTCGCAGTACCTGTAGTAACTTGTAGAATTCCAGCCTTTACTGGTCTAAAACACCACACAGTGTTTTCTGTGTGGTGTACCAAATGCTAATGTTGCCAGTTATTTAAATAAGCAACTGTTTGCTCACAATATCAACTGTAAGTGATATTATAAATATGTCAATGTTGTGTTCACAGCTTGTTGCGCTGCCCCCAAGAAATCAAATAACAACAAATATGCTCCTAAAATTGTTGATTCAAACTCTCCTCAGACAAAATGTTAAAATATCACTGTGAAGGATGGCGGCGGCTTCTGCCTGTGATTGACAGCACGTATCTCTGATTGCCTCTGGCCTATTGCCTATTTTATTGCTTTGAAAAGTGGCACAAGCAGTACGTTGGATTTATGTTTAAAAGTGCATAGAAGGACTTCGTAAAAATGAGCCTGCGCCTTTTTGAACATTACCAAAGCAGTTCGTTATGTGTGACAGGACATGATCAGTGTGTCGTATGCAGAGAACATCCTCTCGTTTGACCACTAATTAAATTCCTTAGAGACTTTTCTTATTATCGAGACCCAGCGATGGGTCGGTATTTCTTTCCTTCCTTTTTTATTTGTCCCTCTGAGATGATAAAGCGATCCGAGTCCTCTGTAGACCACATTTGTTAAAAAGGAAATAATTGCTGGAGGGAGCAGGTCAAATATTCATGTGATTTGTTTGCTATCTGATGAGCAGTTTTTAGTATTTTTTAGAGACCTGGAGCCGACCCCGAGGCAGCAACACAAGATACCTGTACAAAGACACACACACAAACTGATGAAAGGATTTTTTTCTTTAACTGGTTTTCTAATCATTGAATTACTGAACTTCAACTCAGCCTCACGCTGTGACACACGAGTGCTTGAGATAATGTTATGTGTGTTCCATGGTGAAGTAGCTTTCAGCACGAGGACCCCAAGGAGCGCGGCCGTCACCACCACCGAGGACAACAAGGTCATGTCCAAGGAATCTTTTATAACCGCCAGCCCAGTTTTCATTCCAAAGGCGCCGGCTAAAAGAGAAAGACTGGCGTGATATTACCTAAAATGAGAGATTTTGCACAGCATTTACACCCTAAAGTAATTCTTCAATCAAAACAACAAGCAAAGGCATCTATAATCATGGGCTTCATTCTTGCCACTATAATTTTGTACTGAACAGATAGCTGAATGATTAAATTCTGAATCATTTACACAGACATTTCTAACATGAGCAAATCTGAGCAAATGGAAAGTCTGTGGGATAATTTGTGTCTGAAACTACACGTCATGACTGATTTCATTTTTACAGCGGTGCAAGAAGTATTCAGATATTTCAAAAGTAGCTGTGCCACTGTAGCAATTCTCTGTGACAAGTAAAAGTCTTAAAATATAAAAAGAAAATGATTTGAAAGGAATAGTTTGACAATTTGGGAAATGTGCCTATTTGCTTTCTTGCCAAGAGTTAGATGAAAAGATGGATACCACTCTTATGTCTGCACGCTAAATATGAATCTACTGCCTTCTCAAACACATCGCACCTCGTGTCCTGTCTTGCAATCACCCCCCGGGAAATAATCGTTTTGATCCCTGGCAATCTTCTGCAGATATGTCCGGACGTCCAGCGTTCATTGAGTCCGAGACGGAAAGTCATAAACTTTCCACCGCCGTGAGGAAAGGAGAGTAAGGTGACACCTTCCTGCGATGGACAATAAACCACTCTGCGACTGCACGAGATGGTGAAACGCCACATCGTCATAACGGTCATCGAGGAATTAAATGAGGAGCTCAGTGTTGTGCGTGAATGTAAATAATGTGGCAGTTTGCATTTTGGGTCAAAACAATGAAAAGCCATCCGACAGTTTAGTTCAGACTGTGTGAAAAGTTTTGAAAAAGTGAACTCAGTATTGAGAAATGCAAAACAAAAAACAGGCAGTCCTCCTTCACATGAAAGTTAGAAAACATTGTTTCCCCGTGTAAACTTCTCAAGGAAGTGTTTCTTGGCACGTTACGAGCCATCGCCTCTCAGCTCTGGAAACTCTATTGCCATGGAAACATATTGACATGCACATTAGGCACCAACCCATTTGTCAGAGCCGGGTGATGACACAGATCTTACAAAATGGCAGCTATTCAGGTTGGAGATGTGATATTGTTTTCCATTTACAGATGGATTGAGGCCCCAACACAGCGTCTGACTATCAATAGATAGATAGATGGTGTGACAACTTTCTTTTGTGTTTTCAGAATCCTGTTGAACTGTGGAAAATCTAATCAGCTCTGATATTTTCCATTATAGTTAGCTGTAACTCTGAATACAAATAAATGGCACTGGTTTTATTGACCACCACCTGAAAGCTGCCTGCTGCACGCTCTCAATATGTTGTGTTTATACACATTGATATGTGAAACACTTCTCACCGCGTCGTGTGACGGCTCGGGCGGATTTATAACAGGGTTCAGATGCTTTTTGGTTGTGGGCTGTTTAAAATTCCACCGTTTTATCACTTTCAACAGTGTAACCTAATAATTTGTTGTTGTTCAGCCACAAAGATCAAAAGGCTGCATTCATAAGCATGGATTTAATGAGAAAGCAAATGAATCCCCAACACCAAATGTGCTGTTCAGGATTCAGGCTTATTTTAGTTTAATAGCAGAACGCAGGCCATCTATCTATCTATCTATCTATCTATCTATCTATCTATCTATCTATCTATCTATCTATTTTTATCCTTTATATTTCTTGTCTGACTCTTATTTTACACATTCAGCTTGTTTAAGTGACAAATAAACCTGTGAATACTTTAAACTCCTTTAAAAAGTAGCTTACAGCGCACTGTGATGTAGTTTTAAGCAGATACACAGACATTATTAAGCATTTATTCATGTTTTTTGTCAAATATATCTCCTACTGTTTATTTATACATGAAGTATTTACCTATTCATAAATACTTTACTCTCCACAACAGCTGAGCAGATTATAGTAAGTGGAGCTTGAGTTAAGATTTGTATTTATTTATTACTATTATCATTAAATACGATTACAGCTTTGTTGTACTACGTTATCAGTCATTCATTACCTGTTTATACAGCAGTTATGGATGCTTCATAGGAGCAGTCACAGCTGTCAACAAATACATAAATAAACCTGTAACTCTTTATTTTACAGGTCTGTTTTTTCCTAATAATTTCACAACAGCGTATTAACAGTTTTCCAGAAAGAAGTGTGTAATTTGAATTATTTATAAGGAAAATAGTTACTTTATTTATGTAGTAAGTGTAAACTTAAGCAAACATACAAGCATCGTGTATGTTGAACTGTATGACAAGTTCTTCATGTTTGCATGTTTAATCAACCAGAGGGCCACAAACTAAACACCTGACTCTATTTTATACAGTTAGTCCTAAATTACAAAGCTCTGTCTAGACCATCTAGGACACTATTAGGAATTTACAGACCCGTAAAATGAAGCATTACCCAACCTGTAACACTTAACTGTTTACTTAAAGTTGTATGTGTGGAACTATCGAGGGGATTGTTTGGCTGCAGTGGGAGCCTCTGGGTTAAAAACTGCGGGTGCCAGATCTGATGTATGTAGCACTTTGTAAGTCAGAGGAAGGTTGTTAGAATTGATCTGCTGTTTGATGGGGAGCCTGCACTGACACAAGGACAGAGGTGATGTGCTCACATCTCTAATCTCTTGTCAATATCCTCACAGGACACGTCGGATGACTTGTTGATTTAATGCAGCATAAGGTGACTAAGGTGATTATTTATCTCACAGCGGATGATGCATCGAACCAACGTTACCAATGTTTAAGTAAAGACAAGTTTTTGTGCCATCCAGTGTCAGCTGAGGCACTTGGATGGCACTGACTTCAGGGAGGGTGTTACCAAGACAACCATATAAAGACTAAAGGTCCCACCACTGTCTTCTGTGGAACACCACGGGCTCATGGATCTGTAAATCTAACCTGAAGGATTTTCAACCCACTTGTGCGGTGAGATTATGATGAGTCATTCCATTAGAGCGAAACCTGCAGCCAGAGTGGACAGGGAGCTCCGGCGGGAAGAAAATAAAGAATAATAAAGTTAAACTCTTGCTTGAGGCCGTTTTCAGTTCTATACTTCTAGATTACAGTCGCTGAAAACTGGGAAACCTTCAGAAATGTGTTTGGAGATAATTATTTTATGGATTTGTTCCTGATCCGAGAAAAGGAGCGTTAACACCGCAGAGTGTCTGTTCAGCATAATTAGCGCAGCCTATTAACTGTATATTTAAGTTGGAAGCTATTTTATAGAGAATTAGAGAAATATAAGCTTTGGGCAAATTACGCAGGGACAGTTAATCATAACTTCTACCACATGTGCGTGCGTAAAGTGGATGGCTGAGCGCGCACACACGCAGCACATCACTGCGGGGAACAGCTGTTGTCAGACGCGTTATTCGGAGTGGGAGTGCGGGCTATGGACCATCTATCGACTGATTCGCCTCTCAGACTGGAGCAGTCTTCTCTAAAACATTCCTCATGGTCTACTTTTGTCTCATCCGCGAGCTTTAAATAAAGTCTGCCTGAAAATGAGACGCATGGACAACAATCGGGGATTTCTGTGTTTGCAAAAGAAGGTTTAGACTTAATACGGATTCTTTTTCTTCTTCTTCTTCTTCTTCTTCTTGATGTCTCACTCGGATATGGCTCATATCTGGATCCAATAAGAGAATTTCTCAGCGTCAGACGCGTCTGCGGCGGTGGAGACCAGTGGAGGGACTCGGAAACTTGTGTGGCGCAGGAGACGGTCTCTCTTTTCGAATCGGCGCTGCCACGGCTGTCACTGAGAGAGAGAGAGCCATGGTGAACTCCCTCATACTGATGCTCAGCTGGACTGTGATCTCTGAGGTGGCGAGAGCTCAGAATGACACGGAGCCTATCGTCCTGGAGGGAAAATGCCTGGTGGTCTGCGACTCTAACCCGACCACGGACTGGAAGGCTTCGTCCTCTCCGCTCGGCATCTCAGTGCGCGCCGCCAACTCCAAGGTGGCTTTCTCTGCAGTCCGGAGCAACAACCACGAGCCGTCGGAGATGAGCAACAAAACGAGAATAATCTACTTCGACCAGGTTAAAACCATCTTTATTAACCATACGGATGTCAAAAAGTGGCTAAATGCGCTTTTAATAGCAGTTTGCAATTCATCTGTCCTGTGATTTCCCTTTCTGTCAAAAGCGGACACCTTTTCTAGTCAGATTCAGTCCTTTCTGTTTATGTGATCAACCTTCATCCTTTAGCTCAGTTTTTCTTTCTTGTCGTGCAGAACATTAGAGTGTCAGTGCAGTTCAGTGCGGCTGCACCCCAGACTTTAGTTTGAGGCTAGTTGCAGTTGCCATGTGGATTCTGTACCAGTGCGCATTCACACGCAGGCGGGTTTGAAAGTGACAGGATGATGTTTGAGAGCGGGCATCCTGCAGAGCCTGCACGCGCATTCCCCGGTTTGCCTCAAGCTACCCCACCACGCGCCCCTGCGCGCACTCGCACTCGCGCGCACACCCTCACCTTCGTGGTGCACCCCAAACAAATCAAGCGAACACAAACAACGAGAATGTGATTAGTCATACAGCGGTGGGCAGTGTAAGGTGCAACAATACCACTCAGCTGATCCTCTGCCCTCTCATTTCAATCACACAGCGTGATCTTTGGCTGTCATAACACACTGCAACTGATCTGATTGGTGTGGATCATGTGCATGCTGTTGCTATGAAAGCAACATTTGTCAAAGGTCCTGGCTGAGTGTGGTGTCTTTAACAGGCGGGATTCAAGTGTCTGTCAAGACTCTGCAGGCGCTGAGAGGAGCTCCGGCTGGCTCCATCTATCAGGACTCAAAGAAGTTAATGTTCTGTATTAATGTACACACTGTATGTTTAATATTCTCGGTGCTTAAAACCTGTTAGTGACACTCTGAGACTGAGACAGTGTTAAGTGCTATGCTGCCTGACGTATTTTTAGCAGGCAAAAGTATGAAAAATGTATTTCCTCATCAACAGTGTAATATTCATTAGTGCATTCTGCATGTGCCACTTAAAGAAGCAGCATGTGATTCTTATCAGTACAAAGTGTGGAGGGACAATCCCGGCTTTGCCCCAAAGTGTGTGTCCAAGTGGAATTTGTTTGTAAAAGCAACTGAAGGGATTCAATTGTCATAAATCATCATTGTGGTTTCTGGGTTTAGGCCCATTGAGAAGGAAGGTTGAATTAAATGCTTTTTGAAGTGTGTCGCACTCAGTTTGTGTCTGAGCCGGGGCGAGCCTGGTAGCCACAACAGTGAATCCTGTACATATTTAATCCCAAACCCCTAAACACCTAAATATGTTCTTTTTTTCTTCTTCCTCTCTCATAGGTTCTTGTGAATATAGGAAACTACTTCACATTTGAATCAGTATTTTTGTCCCCAAGAAAAGGAATCTACAGTTTTAACTTCCATGTCATTAAAGTGTACCAGAGCCAAACCATACAGGTATCCTTTCTGCTTCCTTCACAGAGCTGCGCAGTTGATTCAGTTGTAAACAAGTTTTAGTGTTGGATTGGGACAAATTGTCTTCTTTAGGGACTGTACGAAAATGATCGGTGTGGGGATGGAGGTTGAACCTCATGTTTCAATTAAAAACAAAAACCCTCCACAGAGTTATTCATATTTAATTTGGAGCCTTACCTGAGAAAAAAAACTGCAAAACCCTCCCCCCAATATCTCAAAGTATTGAATTTAAGATGATGTACCCTAACCTTATTATGTCAATGGGATAACAGTTAGATTACAATATGTTTTAAGTGTTTATTTTACTGTTTTGATGATGTTTTGGATATCTCATTCACTGTACTTCTATCTGGCCGATTTTATTGAAATGTAAACTGAACTGATTAAAGTTTATTTATTTGCACAAATAACAAGAGACACACACACACACACAAAAAAACCCCATAATGAACTGAAGGAGTAAAAGATTTTTCTTTCCAAAAGGGCTTAAAGACATCTCACCAAAAAAAGGGGGAAAAAAGCCCAATAACATCTAAAATCTAAATTTATGGAGGATAAAGATATCAGGGGAAAGATGGTCACAACGTACAAAATTCAAGTAGTTTGGCTCAATAAATAAGCTTGCCGCCTAATTTTTAAGTTTGTAAAAGCATACTGTTACGTTGTTTTTAAAAGTGTTATATAAATAATGTTTATTATTGTTGTTATTATTAACATAAAACATAAATCTGGGTTGAGATTGATGAACCCTCCCCTGCTCTTCCAAAACAGTCAGACTCCCCTCCCTTCAGCCAAAAGAAAAATAATACACATTTACTTCTCTCTCTAATAATTTATGTACAGTCCCTTGACGTGTACATGTACACATATTCAAAACATACACAAATGAGAATAAATGCTTCATTGTGAGACGTAGACCGAACCTCTTCCTTTTTAATCTAAGTTCTCATTAGTTGTTGCGAAGGCGAGTTTAGCACTATTTTATCGGCACAAGAGGTCACGAATAAGAAGTAAACTACACCAAAACACATCTTCAGTCCTTTACCGTTGCTAATTGTTATTTCTGTTGGCCAGGTGAACTTGATGTTGAATGGGAAACCAGTCATCTCTGCCTTTGCGGGTGACAAAGATGTAACTCGTGAGGCGGCCACCAATGGAGTTCTGCTCTATCTAGAAAAAGAGGACAAAGTCTACCTAAAGCTGGAGAAGGGAAACCTAGTTGGTGGATGGCAATACTCAACGTTTTCTGGCTTTCTTGTGTTCCCTCTGTAAAAAAAAAAGAAAAAAAAGAAAAAAGAAAAGAAGATTGTAAGCTCACTGACTTCTTCATAATGTGTTGTCACTGTGTAATCAAAACATTGCTGCTGCGTCTGTGGGATCTCGCCAAGTGGTTGAAAAATTATAGATGGAAATGGATAAGAACAGAGAGAGAGGAAATAAGACTTTGGAGATCGTTCACATTCTCTGGAAGTGCTGAGTCGCTGAGTCCCCGTCCAGATGAAAGAGACTTGAAATGTTCCCGATCGCTACTCTATGTTCCTGTCACTCAAGCAGCCTCAGAGAGGAACGCTCAAAAATCCCAAAAGTACTTTTCAAACTTTGACTTGTCGGAATATATTTAGCATACTGATTTTTTTTTTTCATCGCAATTGTTGTAGTCACGTACATCTGCCTTTTGGGTGTAAACTGTATATGCTTGTGTTACTTGTGTGACTTGTCATCACGAAAGTATTCACATTGCTAAGTATTGGGGGGGGGGGTCATGCTTATTACAAGGTGTGTTTGGTGATCAGAGACATGGATGGATTACTGAATAGACTCCTTGGGCACCTGGGCTTCACCTGCAAAACGACCACAAAGAGACGCAGAACTACCACAGCGACACTCAACGACTACAAAGTGACATAAATTACTACCAAGAGACGTTTAACAACCACAAAGAGACACAAAACTACCACAAAGAGACACAAAACATCCATAAAGAGATGGAAAAGTACAACAAAGCCTTTTTGCGTGTCCGTGCCCAGGGGCCCGTTGTGTCATAATCCCTCCATGATCAGAGGTTAAATTTGATCTATTTCTGATCTGTTGCAGTGATATCTTACTTTTTTTGAATTATAGTGGTCAGTTTACTTTACCTCTCCACCCTGTCCCTAGAAATTACATTCATACTCCACCAATTTGTTGGTTGTTTGCCAGATACATTTTGAGGGAGAGTTTCCTGGAATATGTCCAGTGGCAATGTTATTTTCAATGACTAGTACTTCTTGTACCAGGCTGTGACTCTACTGGGGTCAGTATCCCAAGCTTGTAGTCATGAACCTCTGGAGAATTATCACACGACTGCAGTTTCCTTCTGATCTATGGAGCGTTTTAGTTCTTTCATTGTTTTCGTGTTACTGTCCACAACTTTGGTGTTTTGGTTCCATCTCGCCGCTCTCATCAGCGTTGTTTGTGGCTGCAACAGGCAGCTGTTTTCAGCAAAAAAGCTTAGATAAACTCACTGTACGCTACCTTGCCAGCTGCCAAACGGCAGATAAACAGTGTTAGCGCCCGGCTGATGGAGCATTTAGGAGCTAAAGAGCCGAATATTACACGCTTCGGGTGGACACAAACAACTTTGTATCCGCTGGATGTGGATATAGGCAACAAAATTAGCCTTAAAAGTTGATAATATGTCAGCTTGTTTCTGCTGCCCTCAAGTGGCCAAAAAAGGTGAAAGATTTGAGGGAAATACTATCGTTTTGGTTAAATGTCAAAAAAAGTAAATTGTGCCTCAAGTCATTATTGCCTTTTTCAATATTTAACCAAGACTCTTAACCAAGTGCTGCGAGCGCCTGATCATACCCATAAAACGTGTTAATAATGCTTTAGTTGCTGCAGTACAAGTGGATATTGTAGGGAAAACTAATAAATACATTGCCATTGAACATTTTGTGACTTGTCAGATTTGTTAATTAAAAATGTTTCCTCATTATGCTGATAAAAAAAAACACAAATTACAGGCGTTCAGTTTCTCCCAAAGTGTTTTTGCTGTTGAAAATTAGTGGTATATGAATGTAGTTTCTACCTGTGTATTTATAATGGACTGCACAAGTCAACTTGTGGTTTATGGACCTTAATAAAGTTTAATGGGCATCAGAGAACCATAATTGGTTAACATGCTGATAAAAAGACAGATTCCTGTCACAGTTGCTGAGCATAAACAGCTTCCACTGGGCAGCCTGGGATAACTGATGAATTAATAAACTCCTTAATTGTTGCTCTTAAGCTCAATGTGCGCTTGCAGTGATGGCTCTCCCCTCCACGTCCACAGCAGAGTTACTGTCTGCCTTACTGCAGTGTGTGCTGCTGCTGCTGCTGCAGTGTGCTGCTGCATTGTTAAAATAAACCTAAAATCTTGCTGTGGCTTTTCCGGAGAGCTTATTTGAATCATTATTTCACTCTGAAATACTAATCTGCACACCCATCATGTTGAACCTCTCTGAGGTGTTTTCACACTTTCACTGATCAAATTTTTGTTGCTACGTGTTGTTTTGCTGACACATTTTTGTCAGTGATTGATAAGTTGCCCTTGGCATCGCTGGTTTGATGGAAGTGATTTTTCAGCTTTCCGGTGTGAATAAAGAGGCAAAGGTGGGAATGAAAGCGGTGTGCAGCTCAAAAAGCCTGCTGAAGGTTTGGCACTTCATGCCAACAGTTGCTCAAGGAAACAGGGCTGAAGATTTACTCACTGATATCAATATTGCAAACATATTTCACTGACAGAGCTCTGTTTAAATGAACAGTACAAGAATGGTGGCATTCATTGAATCACCGTGCTATCTATTTTTTATGGCACTATGTGAATTTATTTTGCCAAGCTGAAACAATCTAGATTTTTTGGGTCTACCTTACGTTTGTGTATGCTCACGTTGTCTGAGTCATAATGACTGTGGACGCTGGAAGGTAATTATATTCTTAACTTAATTTTGTATTTGAATGATGCAAATGTAAATCTATGGGTTGAAATGTTAAAAATAAGTGGTTTTTCCCAAAGGATTATTTTGGGCAGTCATCATATAAACTTGGTCAACAAGAAACAGCTGAATTTCTTTAATTTAATCTGAATCATACTCAAGACGAATGAATGTATTCATCATTCATTAACTATTAATGAAACTTTCATGGAAAGTATATATATTAATAAGAAATCTAGCACACTCCAGCCTCCACAGATGCCAGTATGTGATATATAAACATGATACTTACACAAAGACTCTGGGCGAGTCACAGTATCTTACATCCTCATTTTCAATGATCAACAGTATGTCGTATGTATATGCATAGTTTATTTAGCAACAACAGATTGGGGCTTGATTTGAATAAATGTCTGTGATTGTTGAACTCACATTTTGCAGCAGCATCAAAGAGTTGAAAGAGAGCCAGTATTCAGAGTCCGTCTTACTCCATATTTGCTGCAATGATGAAAGGTTGTCTTCTTCTTCTTCTTTGTCTTAATTTGTATAATGTTTCAGAATTGGATTTTTTTGGTCCGCTAAAGTCGTATGTTTCTCCTTCTTTTTTAAATGCTGCTATATTTGCACATAACTTCATGGTTTGACGAAGTTCATTTGTCATGTTTTCTCAACGTATCATGTATTATACATCGCAGTTGACCACAGAGAGTGCGGTATCTTTCCTTTTCTCTGCTTTCAGTAAACAAATGCCAGTTGGTGATGGATGGATGTCTTTGCCTTCACTGAAACTATCATAACCAGAAACAAAAATCCCCCAAACAGCAACATTTAATGATAATGTTTTAAAATGTTTGTGGGGAAAAAAACAAATCAAGTTACAAAAGAGTAAAAACAAATGATTTAATGTACTGTGTATGTACATGTATATGTTGAGACTGAGAATCTGTAAAAACAGTTTGGGATAGTGGAGGATTCAGTGGGTGCAGCTGAATCTACATTTTAACAAACCATCTTCCCCGGTACAGTTTCATTTGTGACAGGATTATTCAGGAAATATCACTGTGTTGAAAGAAGGTGTCTTCTTGAAACAAGTCACTTTGCATTTGCATGCACTTATCAGTTTCTCAGACATTTCTAACACCATTTCTACAACATTTCCTGTCTCATTATACATTATGAAAAATGTGTTAAAATGTACTTTTTTTTTTTGCAGGTCCTACTTCTCAGCCTTTGGGCATTCATACCAAAGTATTATATAATCTTGCCTGTTTTTGTGTTTTCAGTTTGGATGTCAGCACTCTTATCCAAGAAATCAAGATTAATTTCTTTTTTGGCTCTTTGATTTCTGTCTCCTTCCAAATCAGTCAGTGATGAGTAGAGGTAGAGGGCTCTGTGACATTTCCTAAATCATTTCAGACTTTATTGTGTGAGTACTCAAGCTCAGCCTTGGAAACTGAAACGGTGCAGTCATGTCCACACCAGAGATATCTGATTTCATCATAGTACGAAAGGCCTTAAAGATGAGGTAGATTTTTTTTTTTTCCTTGTTGTTTGGGGAAAGAAAATGTAGTATTTCAAATGCGCAGAATGGTGTAAATATAAAGTGAACATTAAATGTTTACAGTTGTGTGTTGTGATTCCCAAATGATGTGGACGTTGGCTTATTGAAAGTACGATGACCGTCATCAGAAGCACATTTTGAGGCATTGGTAAAAGCTCAAAAAGCCTTTCAAAGTCAGACGGCAAGTTCAGAGCGAACGGGCTGAACTGACGGTGTATAACACTGCTGACTGCTGGTTGTCCATGAAATTGTATCACCACTGTAAATACTACGCTTGTGGTCTTTAAAATTCTTCAGAAATAAAAACTACACACAGATCTATCTATAATTATATCATAACATGTTCCCAACTCAATAAGCCGGACAGTCATGTGGATTGGTGCAGGATACACTGTGGTGCTACACTTCCATGAATAACAAACGTGTCGAACGTTTTGTTTAATAAAAAAAAAGACATTCAATCCATGTCATTAGTAATTGTTACATTGTGCCATTAATGGACGAACAGAGGTTTCTAATGGCCTTTTATCTAACATGTTGTATTTCTTTGGAATTAAAGTGGCGGTAAATGTGTTGAAATCCTGTTCTCTGATGTTTGTGTTGTATCTTGAGAAAGCAATAATACCCTCTGTTAATGAATCTGATCCTAAAATCACTTGCCGGGAGATTATCTGCCACTGCAGCTTGATTTGTTCCCGGGTGTGTTCAGGCTGTCAGATTGACTATTTACGAGATAAGAAAGATTCCAGCAAGAAAGTCATTTTAAGTAAACTGCACATCTCTCGACTTTACATGAATTTCATTAGACAGCAAACAGAAGATCATCCCGAGAACTTTACACTCTGTGATTTTATGGGCGTAGAGCTGTGGGAACAAACTCTGCTGCAGAAAAGAGGATTTTAGTATAACAAGTTCTTTCTGTCCTCAAAGCTATATGATGGCAGGTGTGCTTCGTTGAATTTGAAACTTAATTCTGACCTTTCTACTGGCCTTTCAGAGGAGAATATCAAGGTGTGATTGAATATATCGTCCCTAAACAGTGCAGCACTTTACGCGGATTGTTTGCAGCACTTGGTTTGAGGTATGCAGAGCACCGTTCACTTTGATTGCATCCGCTGGGACACATAACCCTTGAACTGAATTATAACTCAGCATTAATCCAAATAAAACAAAACACGAGCCTTCTCTAAACAGAAAAAAACATTCATCCCAGGTGCGGTAAAAGGGGTCCACAGTACGCACTTTTTAAAAAAACAAAATGCATGAGCATGTGCCGTATTACACTGTGGATTTGCACATCTTTTTTAAAAGGTCTTGTGAAGTCGATACTGCATATTGTATTAGTACTGTGCAGCTCTGCTCTCATAGCTTTACAATATATATCTAAAACCTCCATGTAAACAGAAATACCAGCACCAAAGCACAGATCTCGCCACTGTGCTGCTTGTCCGAGTATGTTTTTCTATAGCAAAAGTCTCAACCATCCAAGGGTTGTGTTGGAATCAATAACATTTTTTGGTTTATCATATTATACGAGG
The DNA here is from genome assembly GCF_043641665.1 of Enoplosus armatus. Classification (NCBI taxonomy): domain Eukaryota; kingdom Metazoa; phylum Chordata; class Actinopteri; order Centrarchiformes; family Enoplosidae; genus Enoplosus; species Enoplosus armatus. The sequence continues at coordinate 22,482,937 of NC_092187.1, forward strand.
GATAACTGACTCTAACTAACTCTTCCTTTGTGAAGTACTCAGCGACGAAGACGCTGCATTCATGGTGTTGAAAGGTGTGTTGAGCACTGAAATACTTGTCCCCCATCCTGATGAAACACTTGGGGGTTTGATAATATGGTCACCTGAAGCTAGAGCTGATAAAATCTGCTAAGGACGGTTTCATTTCGGCCGATAAAATCCGCGGTTGTCGGCTAGAAATGAAAAGGCTGCTTTTAGTTCATTTCTTTGTGAAACTTAAAACCTAGTGTTTCAGAAATGACTGTGAATTCAAGTGGTGAATCTTCCAATGTTATCACTGTGCTAAACTGGAAAGCTTGACAGGCATAGCAACAGTAACTAAGGGGGACAAGGCTTAGCAAATGGTTTATTAGCCACAGAGACACACATGTAGGTCCTATCAAAAATGACCTTTCATATGTGTCCTTCCTACTTCGAGACGTGTTGCTGTATGGCTTTATAGTGGGTGAGACATTAGCCTTGAAATGTGTGTTTTTTTTTTATTTTAAACAGTGTTAATTCCTCATAATCTTCTCCTTTGTGTGACCGGAGGCATCGGTCAGTACTTGAATAAGTAAACAAGTTTGCAGATAAGACAGCTACGTGCTTCAGGTAGCAAAAAGATGAAGATGAGTTACATGAGTCACAAGCAGGATATGACTCTTTCCATTCACTCAGACTCATTTTTGTAGCCACATGAAGGGAGATGGACACAATAGCAACATTTTCTATGATATGGGACAATAGCTACCTGTGCAGCTCTGCAAATAAACAATTACCTTTGTGAAGCCTAAAATGCTAAGTTTTTGTTGAAACTGTGTGAGAAGAGTCGATCCAGTCCTGTAGAAATGTTTGAGGGCTGTCTGTGATGGATTGTGTTATATTTTGGAGGTGTTCCTGTTATTGTGTCCACCCTCTATACAGTCACTCTCCAATCTGTCTATCTCACCGCGCCGTCATTTTTTGAGCGTAACAGACATAGAATTGACCTGTTTTCAAATAAATCTGCGCAGGAGTTTTCCGCCTGTGATAAACATTCAGCCGGTGGCAGCCAGCCTTCCAGCGTTCATTGTTAGAGAGGGTGCCAGGCCACTTGTGAGATTTGAAGCCTTTGATTTCCTCCTTAGCGGAGAGGAGGCGCGCCGCCACGCAGCTGCTGTTGTGGCATCAACCTGCAGGATACCTGACTGGAGTGAAGATGCTTTATTCATGCTTCAAGAGACAAACACAACACAAAAAGATGGGACAACAATGGAGGATAATCCCTGTTTTAACCTCACCGCCTCCTGACCTTTAATGCTACAACAAAGCTTCTCGAGAAGCACATAAAGTTGTAAAGCAGCTGTTGTGATAATAATGCACTTAAAGGACATACACGATTATTTGATGAATAGTTTGTCCTACTCGTGTGTAAGATTTAAAGCAGCTACAATCCAAATGTTTAGATCAACAATGGATTACACGACCACTTGCATGTGAAAGGTGATGAAACCACAGATAATTATTTAGTAATGTCGTCTTTTAACTTATTTGTTTTTTTAATTTTGGTTCACTCTCAAAGGCTCTATAGGTTAGTTAGCGGAGCATTTGGAAGCTAAATGGCCAGATATTTCCCTCCAGAGTGGAGACCAAAAAACAGAGATAAAAGTAGAGTTAAAGTTAACGCTGGACTAGAAACGCAACTTCAAATGAATGCTAATGTTGCTCTGTATCTGCTGGATGTGTACAGAAGCAACTATTTGCTAACAGGTTTGACATATCTTATGTGTCTGTGCTTGCAGCCTGTTTTGCTGCCCCAAGGGGCCAAAAAAGAATTTATTTATATTTATTTTGTAAAATATCCTGGAGACTTTAGGCAAAACAAAAGCTTGAGACTTAATCTGACTCTGTATTTTTTTGGAGGCAAATTGTAGGATTTCAGACCCACGGCGTCAAACAAAACATTACATCATATACTATCTTTATCACCTCCTACTGTATGTGGGATTTTTAACAGAATGTTAAACAGTTGCTGTTGACTACAAACAGTATTATATTTCATGCCGATGGCCGGTTACCTTAAAATGTGGCATTTTCAATCAAAGCCATAATTTAATGGTGTTTAATTTTCCGGACAACTGTAATCAACTTGGTCTTTAATGCTGTTGCATTATACAATAGCCAGATCAAAGCATTGGCCATGAAATAATAACGTGTTTTGCTTCGCAGAAATCCAGAAAAGACGAACGCACGTATCCAACTTCTGTTTAAACCGAGTCCCAAACAATTTCATGAGCATCAAACAAGGCTGCTGTGAAATTTGTACTTTCACGCCGTGCACATAGGCAGAATCTGTGAGTACTGTATGCAAATAGGCTTGGAACAGAATTGCTGATTTGTTGGGTTTAAGGATTGCAAATCCACGTTTGCATGCAGTGCAGTTCTTCAGAGCACCCCTGTGCCTGCAACATGCCTCATTCTGATGCCTGAATAGTAAATGAAAAGCTCATTTTGCGAGGCTCAGAAGCTGGGGTTAGGGTCAGAGGGGCTGCTCACGGTAACTCAAAGTCGCTCTATATGATGAGATTTCAGTTGGTTCATTACTCACATTGCTGCCTTTGTAATTCAGGCAGCTGTCAGTATCCAGAGGGACCGAGTGCTGGGGAGAGGGAACTAGATATTTTTGGCAAAGCATTTCTCAGGAAGAGAAAAGCAAGAATAGAAGCGCTAAACCACAATATGTCCATCCATTCCAGGAGGAGTTTATAATATTTGTGATATTTGTGTCTGCAGTCTGTATGATAATGGTGTAATTTACCTGGTCAGTGAGCACAGCATACACAGACCATTGAAGCATATACTCCAGTGTATCTTATTTATTTTTGTTTCACAAAGGTGTACAAATACATTCCTGACACATACTGCTTTTGTCTCTGTTAGATCCACTATATCAAAAATGCCCTTTAAAATGGAAAGGAGAAAAAAACAACAACAATTAGACCAATCCCCCGCCCAAAAAAAAACAAATAACAAATATTTACATCTATTGATCAAAAATCCAATCTTTTAAATACATATAAGTTCCAGGTTGTGTATTGTGCTGGCACACAGAAACGGACTGGGAGTGAAGCAGCCGCAGGCCTTCCCTATAGAATAAATCAATATTCTATGTTGTATTATTACAGTTTACACCTGAGAAATAAGCTGATTGTATACACTTCACTGCTCCATATAGGGTTATTTTGAAATTATAAGGCCAAATCTTTTTTTTGCAACATGAGATGTAACAGGTAATTTCATATTTAACGCATATGTGGAGGATTTGTGGAAAAGCAGCCCAGTCATCTTCCACTCGACTCTTCCTCAATGTCTTGATGACATTAACCACAAATGACATGCCCAGCTCTCAGGATACTGCGCTTTTCCCTTTGAATGCATTCGTGAGTGAGACGAGCTGCATTATGTAAGGAAAAGAGCTGCACGTTAATGCGCGGGTAATGCGGGAAGCCGTGATGAAGATGAATTGTCATTGTCTCGTCAACTGTCTCCTGTGAAACCAAGAAGGAAGGAAATGGGGGGAAAGGGACTACTTACTGGGACGGCAGCTCAGGAATGACTCAAATCAAAAGTGCATTAGTGGCTTTGATGGACAATAAGCATGTAAGTTTATGGAGGGGGGGGGGGGGCTGAAAGCATCTCCCAGCCTGACCAATATACAGACAGTCTGACGATGGCATCAACCAATCGTTCAATCAATCAATCAACCAGTGACCTTTCAGACTTTCCTGAAGCTAAACAGGATGAGTAGTAGTAGTAGTTTGATGCGTGTTCTTAAACAGCTACTGAGTCATGCTGTTCTTCCTCCTTCCTGAAAATTAAATCTGCCTTTTATTCTAAAATGTGAAGAAATGAATCAAGTGTTTCAACATGGCGTCACAGACTGAACTGCAGTGTGTGTGACTTGTGTGTGCAGGAGGTCCTTGACATGATGAGCTTAGAGTGTACAGGCACATTCAGCACGTTGACCGCACTTGGACCACTTGTTCAACTTCAGCTGATTGCAGCAATCAAATCTTAAGTAACTGCATAATTTCATACATATCACGTGGTTCATTCGTCATGGTTTTAGCGAGAACACGCTGAGATAAATACGAAGCCATTGTGTGTTGTTTGACAGCAAGGGCCTTAAGAATTGGAAGTAAAAAACAGCTTGCGACCCAGCCCAGTATCCTATGAATTAGGTTCATACAGGACGTTCTGTGCCTATGCAGAAAGTAGTGTGTCCATTATGTAGGGAAGTGTAAAGTGAGGGTGTAGAGGTCCATGGACATGCAACAGACCAGAGTTTATCTCTGGACATAAACCTGCATAATTACCATTTGTGTTTTTATTCACCATAACCATAATGTTTCTCTACTCTTAGCCTTAACGTAGCTGCTTTGTGTAAATATAGTAGAAAACAAGAAACAAACAACTGAGTATAAAAAAAAACAGCGGCATTGAAAAGAATCCGTGGTTTTGCAGAAACGTCCAATATCGACGTCCACGGGAGGGTTAGGGCAGACATGGTTGAAGGTTTCTGAAACGTTGAGATCTATGAGACAGTTGCTGTGCTTCATGTGCTCAAGACGTCTAGTTTATTTTCTTGAGGTGATATAACAAACATTGTAAACTCGACAAATCGACTGTTTCCTACAAACTAACACCTCCCTACGTGGACTTTGTCACTTCGTCACCTGACTTCCTCCTTTGCCGCCATGACTATAAATACATCCGCTAACAGGCTTTGTCACTTGAGCGTAAACATGTTGTTTTGGGCCACATCCTGAAACTGATGCTGATGCTGTTGTTCTTTTTGTGAGGACAGTCTTGATCATTTCTTGTTATGTTACAATCGCAAACGAATCACAAGAAAACAACATATGCTACACGCACGTCCTCCGGCCTTCTGCAGAAAACACTATGTACCCTGTCTCCTACAAATTCAGTACATATCCTACTGATTTGCAACTACAAATACGTTTAGTGAGAAATTGAATGTCTTGTGAATTACGTTTTTCTTATCAACATTTATAACGTTTCTAATGAATGTATCTGCCAAGTTGCTAAATATTCTGACAGTATATTTCATCTGTTTTCATACAGCTCCTGTAATAAAATATCAGCTTGTAGCAACTAAAGCACGATTCATGTTTTTATGGTTATGTTTATGCATCACAGCGCTTGGTTAAAGTTTGAGAGAGATCATGGTCTTGGTTAAACAGTGGCTTGAAACATGCGACACTTAAATAATCACAATATTTCTTGAACCGCGACTAAAGTGCTTTTGTTGCCTAAACAACCATCAGCCACCATCCACCCTGATCACCTCCCTACACCCTCTCTGGCAGAATAACGGTGCTTCCCAAAAAGAAATGTTGCAGGTGAACAAAATCCAGGCAGCAATTATGTTGGAAAACAAACTAACTTCTGGGAGAGTGTGTCGCAGTGTGGGGTTTTGTGTGAAAACAGCCTTTTCCATAAACCCTGTGGTTTTGTGGTATAAAGAAAGCTGTCGGTGAAATCTCGCTGGATACTGATGAAATGTAACAGTTGCAAATGTGAGGATATTTTTGCCTGTTTGGGATGATAACACTTTCTTTTTAAAACATGAACAATTGCAATGATTTACTGATGTTTACAACATTTGAAATCGTGTTTTCAGTGCTATACAGCCAAAAAGCATACCACCTGGACTTCTAGCTGTTATTTAGGTGATGTTTCCATGGAAGTTGACAGACATCAAAGTCATCCATTACAGGCTGAATAATCGTCTTTGCCCTGATGAAAAGGGATCACTCCAAACTGAAGAGCTCTTCAAGTCTACCTTTGCTGTATTTACATGGAACTGCAGCAAAATGTGTCTGACTTCTTTTTGTGGCGTTACACAGAGGAAAGCATTTACGTGAGAGGGGTCAGCACGGTTTGTGATCTTTTATTGATATGACTCTGGAATATTGAAACAGAACAACTAAACTTCTGAAACCTTCACTTTCAAATGTGCAAAAGGTGGTCTAATATAAAGGAAAGAATTCTTTGGATCTGAATAGCAGCTAAACCATTCTCGTCTGCTTTGCAATTACTCACATTTGTGTTTGAGAGCTCAAAGTGCCTCTTAATCACTCCGATACTCAATGGAAAAAAAGTTCAAAAGCAGTCATAGGTGGACTGCGGTAACATTTCAAATCCAGCAATTAATCATTTTTCTAAGAAGAATTCAATCACGGAAAAGAACTGAAGTTCTAGAGCTCAAGACGTGATCTGAGTTTAACACATGAACTTTTTGTTGTCAAACCTCCTGATCTGACTCAACTTCGCTTAAACCCACCCCATATTAGATCTGAATCAGGCCGGGTGGAAATCTGTCTGAACGGGAGGGGGGCCAGACTTATCTGCCAGAGCAAATAAAACATGAGCTCGCAGATTTGTCTAGAAATTTGAATTCTTCTCTCTTAAAAATACTACGTTATCCTCTTCTCTTTCACTTGTTTTTGCATTTCAGACAAAAAATAATCTGACTTCTGTGCCTTAATGTGGCCATCACTCTCACATTCTGTTACCTGGTCAGCCATTGTTCTCTCTCTCTCTCGTCAACAATGTCTGCACATCAATCACTACAGTGTGGTTAAGCAAAGTCCAGTTCTGATATAACTGATGCTATAGCAGAGGCTATGCTAACCTCTTTCGGGGCCACCGTTGTTGTTTTTCGAACAAGCAGCTGTCGCCACGCCCGTAGCTGCCATTTGTTCCTCATAAGGCGCTGATTGGTCCGAACCACGATGGTTCTTGATGCCTGGCAAGATGGATTTGCGTGATCTTGCAGATCCAGATGCCTCGCAAGGTAGCTCACATGGCTCACGGCAGTAAAGTGGCAGAATTTAATGAGGGACTACCATTTGCTTCCCTTCAGGATTAATCTGTACTAATACAGTTGCTGTTGCATCTCTGTTAACAAACTCCCTCATCAATAAGGAACTTTTACCACCTGGCTCCACAATGTGCGAGAAATGTTTCGTGCTTCAGATTTAAATGGGCTATTATATGAGTTACTTCAAAACAGGCATTTTTAAATGAATTTGATTATAATGATCAGACTTAGTTGTTATAAAATGTTCTCCTGTGAAGTTCAGTAAATTGGAGTTAATGGCTTTTGATCACCTTTATGCTGGGGGGGGGGGGGGGGGGCAGTAATCTTGATGGTAAGTAAAGAAACACTTCACCACCACACACATTTCCCCATCAGTATTCATTCACAATTAGCCACTAACATCTGCGTCCCGAGGTTTTTATTGCTTCCAGGTGGTGTTCACCTCTCATGTTTTCTAATGGAGGCTAAAACATCAGACTCTAACATGGTAACATTCAGCCCAATTATACTGCACCTTCTGCTGAGTTAAAACTGCTAAATTAAATCTTCAGTTTCACCATGTCTCACCATACTGTAGCAACCCGTTCTCATTCCCAGGCCGTACGACACCGGCGTTTTGTCAAACCCACCAGAACCTCAATAGACCCGTTTTAAATCGACTACAATGTTAACCCGTCCACAGCTCCATTGGACACTTTGAGCTTTGTGATCCCCGTTGGAGAGTTGTGGCATGATGACACATATTTTCTGCCCAAATAAGAGCATGATGAATAAGTATTTCCCCACTTTTAAATTCCACTGATAATGATATCACAAGTGTTCCTCAACACAAAAACACGACAGTCTCTTTGATAATTTAACAAAACGATTTATGTTGTGGCCATCAGTTTGAATCATTTCAACTTCTGAGAAGTCTTGTTTGACAAAAGGTAAATGTTAAGAGAATGTGAGTAATTATCTGGACTGACATCCTTTTTTCTTAGCTGTTTCTGCAAACCCTTATTGAGATGCTCAGCGGGCATGTCACAACAATTAAATCCCTTGACTGGGAGGGTTATTCATCACGCTGATGGCTTCCCCACATGAATACCTCCCTCCATTCATGACGGCATCTCAATCTAAAACACCCTTGGGACGACTATCTGAGGCGTTGCCTGAGTGACTCTTAAAAGAGGTTAATATCCATTTGTAATTTGGTGAAATAAAGAGGGTTGTAGGGTTAGAGCAACCTTGCTATTGGCGCACCATGTACTGAATTAAAAGTGTGAGTAAACAAATTTTGTGTTTAATCGAGAAATAAGCTCAATGGGCCACAGCATCTTATCTCTCACAGCGCAGGAAACAGCACAGAAGCATCCACTATCCGCCATCTATATACTACATCAAGTTCAGCCGGTTAGCTTAGCGAGTAAGGAGCTCTATCATCTTGAGGATCTGGGGTCAGACTCCATTATTAGCAATCATCCGCCCTGCTGAAGTGTCCGTCAGCAACACACTGCAACCTAAACCAGCACTTCCCTGTAGGGTAGGCCAACAGAAAGAGAGCCTCCCAACTGGGACCAATAACACGTCGCTGGATCATTATTATTATAATGGCAACCCGAGTGGGATTTGACGCGTACAATACAAAACATAATGGCAGAAACACTTGAATTGTTTCATTGTGAAGGCTAGCGTCTTGGCTTTCACAGACAGAGCGGCAGTATTATGTTGTGACGCGAGTGCTGAATAGATAACAAGAGGAGCTCTTAGGTCTTTGTGTGTGGGTCTATAGCCTTACTTTGCATTTAACATATCATTCTGTGCAGCTAATACTACGTAACCATGTTCTTGCACAATAATAGAACAGTATAGAGAGTATAGAGTAACTTACAACGATACAAGCAGGGTGGAAACTGACAGTGGAAACTCCTGAAGGCCTGGCTTGCTGTTGAGAGCAGAGCTGAGAGAATGCAGGTCTGGTATGACACTGAACACTATTATTTACTGTACTGTTGAGAGTTCATTTCCCTGTGTCTCTCCGCAGAGATATTTATGAGGCTAGATATAAGTGTGTGTCGGTTTCACTCTGTGCCACAATGATTCTTCGTGTATTTCCGCTGTCGTTTCATAACTGAAACACTGATCAAGAAAAAGCTGAATGCTTTCAGGAGCTTCGCCTCAGTCCTTTTATCCCACTGAATGAGGTTGTAATGGGATGCCTCTCACATTTTTGTTTACCCCAACATGGATATTTCACAGCAATGTTTTAGTGACAGCATGAACCTTTAGATATATTTGTATTATGTTGCTCTTACTGAGTCATTCAGGTACTTTTTATAGAATTATCAGTCATTTTTATTAGCCCTGTTAGCAGCATGGCGCTATTAAATGCAATATCATTCTGTTGGTTTGTCTAAAGGTCAGTCCACCCCTCCTGTCCAGATTGAAATATCTCACCTATTGGATGGATTGCAGTGAAATGGTCCCCAGAGGATGAACCCTATTGACTTTGGTGATCCCCTGACTTTTCATGTAGCGCCACAAAGAGATTGATACTTCTGGGTTTTTTTTGTGAAATATCTCAACAACTATTTGTCTTGCAAAACAGCCTGATCCTCAATAAAATCCTAAAGAACAGAAACATATGAAATATAAAACATTTCAGCTCAGCAAAGGTTTGCCTGTTTATGCACTATTAAAGGCTTTATTTTTAATAGTCTTGCTAGCAGCATGACCCTACAAATGGAAATGTCTATCTGTCAGTCCACCACTTTATTCCAGACGCAAATATCTCGACTCTTAGATGGACTGCCATGACGGTTGGTATAGATTTCCGTGGTACCCAGATGATGAATCCTAATGGTTTTTCTCATGTAGTGCTATAAGAAGGTCAAAGTCACTAATATATGTGCTTCTACTTGATGGACTGATACAACATTTTGTACATTGGTGGCCCGCAGAGGATGAAGCCCACTGGCTTTGGTGATCACCTGAATGAGCTTGACATATGTGGTTTTGAATGAAACGTCTCAACAAACTATTGGATGCACTGCTATGAAATTTGATACAAACATTCATGTTCCCCACAGGATGAATTATAACAACTTTGGTGATGGCCTCAGTAAACACACCATCCTCGGGTTAAAACTTTAATTTGTCCAACACTTTGGTATATGACCAAATACCCGCAAAAACTAATGGCATCAGCCTCAGCTGTACATTGTGTTCTGTGCTTATTAGCAAATGTTAGCATGCTAACACGCTAACCTAAGATGGTGGACATTAACACACAGCCTCATAGAGTTGCTATCATAGCTGTAGACTCTTAATCTTGTTGATAGTATGCCTTTTAAATTTCTGTTCACCCCAACATGGATATTTGAGTTTTTTTCTACAGGAATGCTTTAGTGATATGATAAACCCTTGAGATTGTATTTGAAATATAGCTGTATTATTTCTTCTTACTAAATCATTATAAGCTTTAAGTTGTATCTAAACTTAATGCTGAGGATATGTTTCCATCTTAGCAAAACACCCTGGTTATTGTCTCAATCCTCAATAAAATCCTAAAGAACAGCAAGATAAGAATAATATAATATAATGTAATATATTTCATTACATAGTTCAGCAAAGTTTTGCCAGTATAAGAACTGTATAAAACATCGGTCAGACAGAAAATCTGAGCAAATTTAAGATGCAAGCACAGTCAGGACACTGTGGTTTGTGTGTTTGACCCTGAGGAGGTAATGTGACTGATGATGCACCTCAGATGTTGGTTATTTTGGTCTCATCAGCTTTTTCTTTAGTCATGAATCTCGTGATGGGATGAGGATAACTGCACGGGGACCCTGCTGTGTGGGGGTTACAAAAAGCTGCAAGAGAGGGAAACTTTCTGGCAACTTGGCAGGAATCACAAACAATGTCCAGCAACAATTAAGTCTCCTGAGAAGGGAGCAGGATGATGTGCTTATTCAGAGGGTCTCTGCTAGGACTCTGCTGCCAAACCCGGAGATGGTTCACACCAAGAGATCCAATGCAGACCACTCAGTCGCTATGCAGCACACAGAATTAGTAAATATCCATCTGGCTCTCCTCCTCCTCCATAGCTGGTGTCCAAGCTGCTGGGATACAGTATGTCGCCTTTGGGCAATAATCATGTGTTCTCACCACGAAGCGCCAGAGACGGCAGCCTCGAGTTGCAGCTCGGTCAAATTTAGTGATATTGGTGTGGTGGTTCAGCTGTACAGTGGGAAACAGACAGAGACAGTGCCAGCAAATGAAGGATGAAGGTTTGTCTATGAGTCTGTGTGTGTGTGTGTGTGTGTGTGTGACAGTGAGTCTGTGAGTGGGTGGATGGATGGTTGGGCTTTCACCCTGTTGGAGAGGAAGACTTATTACTGTGATTTGAAGACTCTGTCTCCACCATCCAGGATTGCTTCACTTGCAGACTCCAGTGTTAGATTTCTAAAGATCATATTTATTTTGCCGTATAAAGTCAGCGTATTTGCTTGTTGTGTGAGCACACAGCCTTGCTACTACAAAACACGTCTCTGATTTTCATGTGTGGTGGAAAACATCAAGCTGAGTGCTTCAAAATGCAAAAATATTTAAACTATCGAGCAAGGAAGGTCTCGATGAGATGTGGATGATGTGACACTCGTGCTCATGCTATCAAGAGTAATGACTAAGTCCTTGGTGTGATTGTGCCATTTAATTGTCTTACAAGTGTTCTTATTTGCTTATAGCCCTCTAAGAGGGGGGTGGTAATCTCTGACGGCTTGGATAGAGAACAATCTGTCTCTTCATAAGCATATTCCAGTCTCCCCAGATCCATCACTGTCTATTGTTATTATTAGTTTTGGCATAAAAAACTAATTTAGAAATCAGAGTCGGATAATTAAAAATCCAACTAAATCCATTCCCACAGGAGAGAGTGCATTGGATGGCTGAGGCTGCTGCAGGCGGGATGCATTTCATTTTCTCTGACGCCAACCTTGTAAAAGCCTGGTTGATCTCTGTCTATCATCGGGGAAGTCTCAGGCCAGGCACTCTCTCACTATCTATCTTTCTTCTTTCTGTTTCCATGTATCGTTTTATGAAATGAAATGAAAAAGACCTTCTAATGTTAAAGTGAAAATAACCCCTTTGACCCCTTCCTTCTTCCTACCCCCCCCCCCCCTACTTCTAGCACTCTTGCTTGGACCACACCCATCTTCAAGCTAGGCCTTCATTTTGATCCCAACTACACACCTGTAAAGTCTCGTGACTGCACGGTTGTGATGCTATCGTGTCCACAGACAGACAGACAGACATATCAACACCTGGCAAAGTAATCCAAACTGCTTCTGTGGTAGTTCAGTCTGTGTTTCCAGGACCACATTTTACCATGATGACACACACAGACTCACGACAGCCAACAGCCAACCCTGCCAAGATTATATACTACTGATTTTGTTTTACCAATTGCGTTTCATAGGGAAATGTAATAGTGGGCGTACAAAGCACAAGACTTTGACACTGGAGGCTGAGGTTTGCATCCTGAAGTGCCACTTGTGGTTAGATTTATGCAACAAAAGCACTTTGGTTAAAGCCCCCGAAGTATTTCTGTATAAGATCAAATGTTGCTGAAACCTGATTTGTGCTCAGGAGAATGTGACATCACCTTTTTCCAACTGAGCCCCGCCCACTTCAAACCAGTTTCAGATAAAAACACAAATACAGAAATCTCTCCTGCGTAACAACCACACCTCTTACTTTTAACAGAAAATGTTGTGCACATGTCGGACAACATCGGTCATAGCAAGAAGCTGAATGAGATAATAGGTTTACGGTTAGAGGAAGCATGTGGTTTCGCTTAAATGTAGTAAACACTGCAAGTCATTTTTGTCTTTTTAAATCTTTAACCAAAACCATGGTCTCTTCCTAGCATTAGCCAAGAGCTGTGAGTGCCGACACATAACCAAAGGAAAGTTTAATCACGCTTTAGTTGCTATGAGCAGATATTGTAGGAAAACAATACACAATATGGTGTAATTACATTTTTTGTTGGTAACGTTTCGCACCAACATTTTGCAACTTAGCAAAGACTTTAATAAACATTTCCACGTTTTACTAATGTAGAAAACGTAATCAGGGATGCGGTACGTTTCTTTCAAAACGTAAATGTACTTCTAGGCCTGGGGTGCTGTAGGGGCGTCTGTGACTCGGGAGGTAGAGCAGGTTGATCACAGGGTTGACGCTTTGATGCCCAGCTCCTGTCCACATGTCAAAGTGTGTGTGAATGAGAGGCAAATATTAAAGCACATGTTAAAAGCATTTACCATTTAGAGGACAGGGTTGCCACACCTCCAGCCCCTTGAACCAGTCTATCCACTGAATGCAGAGACACCAAACTGATATCAACCCTCCATCAAACTCCCAGTAAGACAGCAAACAAACCACCCAAACTGAAATAGAAAATTCTGTATCCATCCGTTCTCCACAGATTCTGCCACTGTGCATTAATAGGAATCGTGTCTGAATTATTCTGACCCTGTAATCTGCCTTTTTGGGCTCTTTACGATAAAGTGTTCAAGAGGTATTTATCCGTAGAGTTGCATTGTGAAGGAACTGTACTGCAGAGCCTATTTTCTCCCAGCAGGTATGTCTGTGTTTCATTTTGAGAGAAATCCATTTCTGCCCTCTGCTCCTCAAGTAAGAATCCAACCCAAAATGATCCTCAGAGACACTTGAATTGTAGCGACCGCAACACATTGTTTATAAATATCATGTAGGTTTGTCAGCTTGTCCGAACACTAATACCCCTGAGAAACAGCCCTCATGAAAAATGTAAGTTGTTTCTCTGTCTGGGCCTATTAAATCTCCTATTAAGCTTCCAAAGGCAGTCAATACCCAACGTCTGAACCATTTGATTCACTTTAGAGATCACATCTCACCTTGTACGTTCTCCAGTCAGACTGTGTTTTGTCTCGTAACACCCGGCTGAGGAAAACACAAAGCTTCATCAGACAGCTTCTGAGATCTATAAACATCCCACCGTGCTCTCTTCTAGCCCATAATTTACAAAATGTCAACATCCCAGACAATGATGTATTAAATTTGTCTTTTTTTTTTTTTTAAATATGCACCAGATGCAAGAGTTGTTCATACATGTAATGTGACAAAAAATGAGAACAAGAGGTTTGTTTGCAGCCTTGAAGACACAGAATGGTTATGCTGAGATATTTGGTGTTATAGCACCAAATGCAAGCTAACGAATACATAATCTATCTTGATATGACAGCTGGCATGTATGGAGTTACATAACAGATGGCAACAAGCACTCTATAACCGGGAGACGGCCGTATATCCTCCTTGAGAAGAAATCGAAGTCCATAACAGGTCTATTTCTCTCGCTTGAGGCACAAATCTCATCACCCCAGACTGAGACATTATCCTTCCCTCACCACTTCAATACTGTGACACGTGCCAGACATCCTCCCCGCAGCACAACTTAATCCATGACTCATTGAATGTGCACGATAAAGCCAACTTCCCCCGTCAAATACCTTCAGTAGGTCTTTAGTTAATAAAGAGATCAATCAAAGCTGGTTTTGGTTTCTGCTGGCCATTTGTGACGGGGATTACTTTCTTCACGTCCTTCAATACCTCTGGAAACTCTGAGATAAAATGAAATTATGCTGTATGTCATTAGAAATGAATGATTTTCAAAATATACTGGATCATGACTTATGCTTGTCTAATGCCGTTAGTTAGCGAGTGTATGAAAACTATTAGGGGGTGAAGGTGAGGGTGGGGATTTATATCTTATTTCAGCCTTTTCTTGTGAGGTTTACTAATAAAGTTTGGTCATATGCAGACGACAACAATCCCGTCTCTGTATCAGCGCTCTATTTTCCCATTAAAATCAACTAGTAGAGCCAATATGTCAGTTTAGAGAGACAGAATAAATGTTATCTCTCAACAGGCTCCCACCTTTATTTCATACTGCATCGCAACAGGCGACCAAAATGGGTCATGTGACGTTAACCCACGATTCATTTCAAGTTCAGCATCACATGAAGCCAACGTTTTCTTCTAATGGGTAAATCAAACACGCTGACAGTGGCAGTTTACAATTTCTAACGCCAATATGATCAGTTCATTGATGTAGTCCATAATTAACGAGTGTATTTATATATATATATATATATATATTTAACGCTGCGCTCTTTGGCTCAGCTGTCTGGAGGAAACGTCTGGAATTGATTCATAATTGGTTTATGACAAACATAAACATATCAGCCTTCAACGTCACCTGATCTAATTCATATTTATTCTAATTAATTGGAATCTGTAGTGGGGTGAAGATAATGCAGTGAGTCAGTCTGTGTGCAGTTCACTCATTGATTGTAACAATTGTTTATTTAAAATTAAAGTGTCTCTGTATTTTCACTGTTTGGTTGTGTTTGCCATAAATATAGGCTCTTGCTTTGACATAATGGAGGGAGGGTATTATAGTTTTCAAGGAATCAAATATTAATAACGCTGGGGAGGTTTTTGCTTTTTGAAATATAAGATTCAGCCCCCCTCCCCACTCCAAAAACCATTTAAACCTGCATTTCAGTCGTACAGTCTTCCTTATTCTATAATATGCAAAACTCCTACTGTGATTGAGATCTGAGTCTCTTGGTTCATTATCCTGAAATATTGCAGAGTCACTTTAATCACAGTGTACCATAAGAGGATGGCACTATAATTATCATTATATTGGAATGCAGTTAATGTTGGTAACTCAGCATAGAGCCTGAAACATGAAAAAAATTGATTGTCCTGTATTTCGCCTAATTACAACAGCTGTGATCAATTTTTCGGTTGTTGTTGTGTCCAATTACTTCCTTGACCGAATCCCCACAGTCCTCTTGCACTGGAGCGGACGCTCAGCAAACGGCGCTGCCAGATATCGTCTGAAGCATTTAACTACGACGTAGAGGTTCGTTGTGGTGCAAACATATTTAATACCAACTCATTAGCAACGTCTAATCCCACATTTTCCTCCCCATAATTTGACCTTCAATCATAATTGTGCTTCTATACATGTTCCAGTGTTGTGCTGTAGGCTATAATTTAAAGGATCCAGTTAACACATCTCCCCTGTTTCTCATTCGCTACCTGTTAGTGTCTCAGTGTGGTCCAACTCTCTGCTCTTATAGAAACACATATTTATCATTCTTGAACCATGCAGCGAATAATTGACCAATTATTCAGTGAAAGGAAGTGCAGATTCTGCATAATGTCAGGTTCCTAAAATGCAGCGTTTTGACGATGCAGGATGAGCGATCTGTTTGTGTGAGTGCGCAACATGCCTTTGTTACATGTGATTTAATATCTAAATTAACTGCACAGGTGTTGTTAAATTCTGCAGTTAAGTTCAGCGGCACAGCCAAAACTTCATGTGGTGCAACAGAGAAGATGAAAAGTGATTATGCAAGGCAGTGGTGAGCAGCGTATGATGATGTATGATCCTAACAAATCTACTTCTGGCTCTCAGACAACACATAGGCGACTGGTATCCTGATGCAATTAATCTCCATAATCTTGGCCAATTCAATAAGAGTGCTAATATAGAAAAGGAGACAGACCTGTTTACACACAGGTGCTGTTGGTAATGTTGATTACTTGCTTTGTTATCACTTTGAAAGTGTCATCAAAGTTTGGCTTAAGATATATTAGTCCGACTAATAAAACACCACAAGAAATACCTTATGGTGAGAACGCATGCACGCAAGAATGGTCAAGATAATCCCTGCACACACACACACACACACACACACACCCCATCCCACCCTAAAAGTAGTGCACAAAGAGATGTTTTCCAATTGAATTTCTTGAGCTCATCCTTTGACGAGAGTCTTGCCTATTTCATCGATCTCATGTGTTATCTCAAATTGGGAAGACTTCCAGTCCAATACTGACAGACGGATGAAAAGTCCCTCCAAGTTTTGTTATGTATACCTTCCCGACAGAAACAAACAAAACAGAAAGATTTTATTTGTTTTTCCTCTGAAGTCAGTACTAAGACTCATTAAGTCTGTCATTATGCTAATAAATCCAATTATCTCTCGGCTTTTGCATGCATGCATCCATGAAAAATGGAATTTCACACTAAAGTTCACCCTACTTGAAAGTTTTCATGTTTTATTGTCTTACAACATTGAATCAAAGTCGATTTAATGTGGCCTTTTTGACAACAATTAACAGAAAAAGACCCTCTAATGGAACGTGAAAAAAAGATCTAAATAAATAACAAATAGGAAATATGAATGCATGTTCACCTCCTTTACTAGGACACACCTGAATCATCACTGATGCAGCCATTTTGTTTTAGAAGTCACATAATCAGTTCGATGGAGATCACCTGTGTGTAGTTTCAGTTGACTGTAGTATACGTACATGTTTATCAGGAAAGTCCAGTTTTTAAAGCCAAAGCTGCAGGGGAATGGCTTAAAAACAACAATGTTAATGTTCTGGAGGGACTGAGTCAGATCTGAATCAGATCTCAATCCAGTCAAGAGTTCATGGCTAGACTTGAAAAAAGGCTGTTCTCTCACAATCCCCATGCAACCTGACAGAGCCTGAGCAGTTTTGTAGAGAAGAATGAGGAAAAATAGCAGTGCCCAATGACTCAGAGGGGTGGAATACATCTGCAGACATGTATATTTGTGATTCATGAAGAGATTAGTTTTCACTTTGATAAAAATGGTCTTATTCTTTTTTTATCAGAGTAAAAAAAAGCCACATTAAATCTACTTTGATTCAATGTGTGAGACAGTCAAACATGAAAACTTCTGCGGGGGGGGTGAATTCCTTTTACAGGCATTGCTGCAATACTGCAGCAATTCTGGCTTTTTTGAGAGTGTTTGCAAAGCTTTCTCTTCTAACATACCCCCAAAATGGCAACTGACTCATCCATGGAGCATGTGTATGAGAGGAATTACAATCAAGCTGTCATTACCTTCAGGCCGGTTGTACTGGTAATTGTGAGAGGATGACAACAGGTTGGCCGGCATTAAGGCTCAGCTTCCTCTGGCTAGTTCAGCACCTGCCTGCTGGCCACCAGCCTAATTTTTTTCTGACAGCCTCAGCAGGAATGATTGATGCCTGAAGGCTCCTGATGGTGTGTGTGTGTCTCAGCGCCAAGCTGCTCTATCCATACAGTGCTCCCTTCTTTTTGAACTTATTTAGGCAAAACCTGTCATTGTACACATTGGCTGTGTGGAGTTTCCCCTTATATGCTTACCGTGGACACACACTCTTCGGAGATAAGCAAGGTACTGTGTGGTGCTGATAATATTTTGGAATCACCTTAGGGGGATTTCTGAGGCAATGTAGGTTAAGAAACGCGTAGATGTATATTGTTTAGCTGATGCTGCACGATGCTTGTGGCTGACGACAGGTTTATTAAGAGAATATCCTGCTGGCATCACCATCAGTTGACATGAAGCTCCTTGTTTACATTGTTTCAGAACTAGTGCCCAACTATTAGTTTCTTTAGTTGTAAAATAAGTCATATTCCCACGGCCCTCTAACCTCTACTTTGTCCACTCCCTGCTCACACATATCGTACAACCCCCAAAATGGAAACACTTAATCTTTTTGTCTATTGTTTGGTGTCGATAATCTCAGCATTTGCCTTGTGTACGATGACCTGAATGCATTGCGGTATACTGAACTCTTTATCCTCTTTTTATGCCACACACACACACACACGCACCTCTTTTAGCTCCAAAGAATTTTAAACCTCCCAATGTCCTGATACTATTGCATTTTTCATTGGTATTTAAAGCAAAGAGTTGTGAGGTCTTAGAAGTCAGCTGGCATTAATTCCTCTGAGGCAGAGGGATTCAACTTCTCCCTGGAAAGAGGCTTAAAAGAAAGTTCTCCTGCTTCCAAATGACTAAATTTCTCCTTTCTCACACATATTGTTATATTCTTTAGTGGACAGGAGAACAATAGATAATTGAATGTGAGTATGGTTTGTTCTGTTTAACGTCCAATAATTAATTCAATAAAATACCTTACTGAGATGTATTGTTCTTCCTTATTTAAAGTATAAATTCATTAGATTAACCAAGGAAATTGTCTCATTGTCTCATTGTTTTTCATGGTTGTGGGCAATGGACTTTGAGGGGTGCAGGTATATACATAATACATCAAGGCAAGAAGAAGAAATACAAGGAAACTGAGATCATTAATGCTGCTTTGTGGAAAAAGACATGAAATTTAATGTATTTTTCTTCAAACTACCATGACAGCGAGCTGGAGACATGAGTGACTGAATATAACACAACAAGATTTTTGCATTAAATGAGACAAGAAGCATAAATTAACTGAGATATTCTTAATGTGTCGAGGTTGTATCAGGTCACATTAAATGAACTTCTCCATTCGCATCACATTTATTCTGGCCAGTTTGGAGAACCAGTGGTTGGCGTGTGTGTTGCTGTGCGATGCAGTTTGAACAAAACCAAACTTCTGGTTCAGGGAAATAGCCGCTGTCTGTGGCGAGCTGACGTCCAGAACGAGGCGGGCGTATCCTCGCTCTTTGCAGAAATCAAGGGCCTTCCTTGTCAACTGTGAACCCAGGTTTTTGCGGCGCCATGGAAACACCACAGCCATGTGGGACATCTCGCCGAAACTCCCATCCCCAGCATCTTGGGCAAACTCTGAGTCTCCTCCCGTCACTCCTCCGTTGCAGTCATCAAACCTCTCCCCTTCCTCCCCTCCCCTTTTCCCCATCACCGCCACCATCCCCACCACCTTGGACTGGCCGTCGACGTCTGCCTCCGCCACCCAGAAACCGTTATCTGGGTTTTCCAGGTAGTTGGCTTGAATGTCAGCCATGTCTGCGCTCAGCCTTCTCGTCATGTAGCCTTCGTAGATCTCGTGGCAGCAGTAATAAAGGAGGCCAGTCCATGCACTGCCAAAGAGTAAAGCTTGGAAGTAGGAGCTGCCTCCCAGCACATAACCAGCCATGGAAATGCTCAGAGCAACGCCAACGTGGTCTGGATGGCTCATGGCCTTGAAGAAAGCCGGGTATACATGTTCAAGGATCCCATCGCGAAAGAGCGACATGACCACATGTTCATCGGTGGGTCTGTATTCCCTGATGGAGAACTGAACTGCATGTTAGAGAGGGAGAGAAAGAAAGAGGGAGGGAGAAAAGCTCTGTGAGACTAATCTGCCTGTTGTTGCAATAAGAAAATTCCTGCTGGATTTCACAATTGGCTCAATTCGCTCACGTAACAACAAAAAGAAGACAAAACGAATCAATACACCTCTTAGAGAATCGTACCCTTTTCACTTCTAATTTAACTCTGTTCCACATTTATATAAAAACCTGCCATTTGCGTATGACAACCCAAGGTGAAAATCACAATTAAAATGATTATAGCACTGTTTCTCTTCAAGGTTTCAAGAGTGAGAGTCATTCTGAGATGCAATACAATTAGGTCTCAAATGTGCCAATGATGGAAATCAAAGCGAGGTGAGAATCCTGAGGCAACAAACAAAAGGTCTTCAGCTTCAGTGAAATGTGTTATGTGTCATTTAGGCCTGTTAGTAGTGCCATTCATCTACACCCTAGCTGTCTTATTAATGCTCTTGTTCATAATCAACTTGAGTACTTGAAAAACAAAAAAGGTATAAAAGATGAACATAATCAGAACATCAACTTACAGTTATTTTTCTGGGCCATGCCGACTCTTTCCCCTCGTCTCTCACTCTCACTCTGAAGGACTTAACGCTGCTGCTCCCCCTGAATTTAAGCTGCAGATTGTGATAATCAGCCATTCACAAAAGGGATTGAAATTAGTCTGAGCATGCTCACCTATTAGTGCAGGCCACACACACACACACACACACTGAGAAAACTTATAGACCTTAAATGACTTTGAAGTAAAACTGCGACTGATTGTATAAAATATTGATTATATGAAAAAGTTTACAGTTAGATTGAGATGACGGTGATTTGAGGAAGCACGCTTTAAGTTTAATTGAAATTAATCACAGTGTTGCTTTGATTATGAAATGTAGAGTTTTTTTTTTTTTTAAACTTAATTAGCTTAGTCAACAGAGGAAAGAACTCTATCATTGGATTTCTCAAGGAGGATGAGCACAGATTCTGAATATATTAAGTCAGAAAACTGAGCAGAATGTGAATTCAGCGCTCGTTCGAGCACTTCATAGATATTTTCCAAGAATAAAATGTTCTTATTAACCTCCTTTTGGGTGCTTCAGTTTTAGTGGTGTTCTCCGAGGAAACTGCCATGGATCTCCACGCCGCTTCTTCCGGGAGTATAAGGTAAGAGTAAAATTAATATTGTCTAGCCCGTCTGACATAAAAGTGTCCTATGGTGTCAGTGACACTGTCTTGTGCAATAACCCGGTGGCCCTCTGACATGATTAAATTTCCTCGGCAGGAGAAGGGCCTTTACACCTGTTTAAATCAATAGCGCTGCCTCATGAATCTGTGAGTGCGAGAAGGTCAAGCAACTCTGGAACTTTCTCAAACCATTTTACAACCATGTGAGTTCTGAGTCCTGCTCCCTGCAAGTGAAACACCCTTTTAAAACCGCATGTGGTGAGTATGTTTGTTCTGTTTGCATTTAGAGGGAGGGGCTGTATGATAAAACACCACGAGCCCCTTTCAGACATGCAGCAAGTAACGTTGATGTGTAGATTAACATAAAAGCTTCAGCAGCACAAGGTTAAATACACAGGGAAATATAAAATACATGTCTTGGTGGCATGATTAAAATCACTCTCATACATTTCTCAAGTCATCTCGCAGATAATATATCAGTTTAATAAACTATGAGATACTGTGTCAAGGAGATTCTTTTAATGTCAAATCAGTCTATAAAAATCATTTCTTTCCCCATGCGGTGCAGAGAAATAAATGGTCTTCATTCAATCTCAATAGTAATCATACCAGCTGTCTTTTCAGATTGGCTTACAAGAATATCCAGCAAAACACTTTAGATATAGCATGTAGGCAAATAAGAGTTTAACAACCTAAAAAGAAACTTAATGGCTTGTCACTCTTTATAGCTTTATGCTCTATGTCGGACTTTATAAAGAATTCTCTATCTACTAACTGATGAAGGGGAAGATGATGGCAGAAGAGTTTGAAAGAAGCAGCAGGAAGAAAAGAAGAAATTTCAAGTTACAGTGATGATGGTGAGAAAGAAAGAGAAATTCACTTGGCTGGAATAAAATTTGGACAGATTTGGAGTTCTGTCGGACAAAAGACAAAAGTCGTGAGTTGGATCAAGGACAAACTTGGCGATGTCAATCTAGTTGATGTTAAAAGAAGTGGATTAATCATTGTGGGATGTCATTCGAAAGGCACTGGAAATAACTGAGTTAGATGGTTTTACCAAGTGTCATGTTAATGGAAGAGTTCCAGTAAAGGGCGTTGTTGATGGAGTATTGTTCATGGTCGATGCAAGTAGATTTAAATAATGTAACGGAGCTGTTGACAGTCAGGACGTGAGTGACGGAGAAAGGTTCATGTCAGAAATCCTGCCTGACAAAGTCTTCTTGGATCATATACGTTACCCAGGAAGGGTTTTGTTACCAAACCCATTCAGTGCAGACACTGTTGGAAATTTGGACATGATTTTGGGATAAATGGTAAATGTGGAAATGAGATGCACAGTGGGCGAAACTGTGGAAAAGTGCAATCAGTGTGGGAGGAGTCATGAAGCAAGGCAAGCAGACCTGTCCAAAGAGAAAGGAAGAGATGGAAGTCATGACGATCAGGTTCAAGAGAAGGCTAAGCCATGAGGAAGCAGCTAGGAAAGAAAAGATTCAAGACGGACGGGAGAACAAATCAGGTAGGAAGCATGCTGAATAATGTACGGACAAGGTTAAGTTCTTAGCATTTCTGGCCACGGTGATTAACTGCGCTGCTGAGACAGAAAGGAAATCTGAGAGAATAGAAATAGTTGTTGATGCTGCGAGAGAGCTTTTCGATATTGTGGGAATTACTGGAGAGGAAGTGCAGAGGCTGTTGAGAGACATCTTATTTTCGATCTAGTAGAAGGCGGTAACGCAACATTTTGGTGCAAACTGCCTCTTAAAACCGTCGAAGACGAAGAATAACCGATGAAACTCAACAGAAAATGTATTGATATTCACTAGAAGAGAGACGGGGCAAGTGCCACTCGCACTCAAGATTGTCATTCATTAAAACTTCGGCAAAATACGTTTTAAAATCCATCAGTCCTGCAGCCTGTGAGGAAACAACACTCTTCTTCCTTCATATCTTCTTTCTTTCTCCCGTCTTGTCTGAATAAAGCTGTAAGGAACACTTCAGTCACATATGTCTTGTGTGGTTTGTTGCTTGGTGGGTTGAGAAATCGAAACCGTGCTCTTTTTTCTTTGATAAGGCAGGTCAAGGACATGATTCATGAATTCTTTCTCATACCAGAGGGGTTGCTATTTGGTGGTTATTGGTGAGACTAGCGGAGAGAGTAACTGCCTATTAAGCCAGTGGGGCCAGCCAATGCGGGTTAGCTTTGCTTTGGTGAGAGTAGGATTCAAAGGTAGTTTAAAGGTAGGCCTACGTTAGGTCAGGGATGGAGAGCGTAGAGTTATGACGGCACAGGATGATACCAACTGCACGGCCTGATGAGTTCAAAACATTGAACATCATGATCACTTTGAAAAATCCTAAAAACTGAACTAAAAGTCACAAGCATTACGTGTAAATGATTAAGTACAAGCTGCAGCATTTCACACTTGTCACATTTGAACCTCATGAGTGTGTCATGGCATGAATTGCTTCACTACATAACACTTCATCACAGGCAGTAGTAATTTCACCTGATAAAATTAGCTGAGAGTGCTTCAGAATTGATTGCACATTGTCTTGAAACAAAAAGTCACAAGAAAAAAAAAACAAACTGAACACTGTAGGCGAACTTCACGCTCCACTTCTCAAGGGAACGAGTGCCCAATGAATTGCATTTTTATTCATGGACGTGTACTTGCACAAGGGTTGTAAGGGAGAGAGCCTGTTCGGTATGCTTGTCATAGAGCTACGACATTAAGGGATTAATCCATTACATTATTGAGTTTTTCCCGGCATATCCAGTGGCTGGCCATCATCTGAACGCACCTCAGACAACTTTATTTCCAACCCACTGCCTCTCCAGAAACTCTGAATTGAATCTGGCTTCCTGTGCCTCAAAAGTACCTATATGCAGAGCTAAAACACTCCCCAGAGATTTCCATTTAGTTCCAACCATCTTTCATTATTATAGTAATGCATTTGCCTTTGTATAGAATATATTTTTGGAAATGCTTCAGCATTTATGATGCGGTAATGTCTGAAAGTGCCCATGTCAAAGTAAAACATGCATATTGAGCTGGACCTGTGATTTTCACCTATGAGAGTGGAAGCTTTTTCAGTCTTATGCACCAGTAATGAAACCTTCTCCCTGTGTAGTACATACAAATCTCGTGCAAACACACACACACACAAAAACACTCGGCTACACAACTCTGATGAGGTAAATATTTGCAACAATAAAGAATCTTGATGGTGACTCACTTTGGATCTCTGTTGGAATCAATAAGACAACACACTACTACTTACTTTTACAAGATTTATGTCACACTGAACAAAACCATCAAACGAGAGCCAGTTTTTTGGTCTCCACTCAAACTTCAAAACTATATTGAATTGAGGTACAAAACATTTATATTTTCTTCTGTGATCCACAGGAAGAGGAAAGGCCTATGTTAAAATTATTATGTTTATCTCAACCATCTCCTAGAAATTACCAGTGCTGGAATGTAACTAAGTACATTTACTCAGGTGCTGCACATAAGTACAATTTTGAGGTACTATTACTACAACTATTTTTTGCTTCAACTACACTGTGCACATTTTGGAGGCAAATGTACTTCTTACTCTACTACATTTATTTAATAGCTTTAGTTTCTTGTTACTTTGCAGATTTAGATCATAGCTAAGTTAAAGTTAAGCTACCCAGCAGTGTATAAAGTAATTAAAAACCTTTAACCTGCAACATTAAACTGATGTACACATTAATGCACCAATAATTATAATAATATTATAATATATATGTCTTTGAAATGGACCATTCCATTAAGTATTTCTTCCACTACGGGATATGACATATTTAAACAACTTGTTAACAACAGCAAATATGTTTTGAAAGGAATGTAATGCTGCCCATAATAAATAAAAGTCAAAACATTTTGATACTGAACGTATCAGCAAAATGTTCACTGACAACGTATTTCATTTCTTCTTCTACAATATCTGTTCATTGCAACTAAAGTTTTGAGAAACATTTTGAGAAATACACTTATTTGCCGAGAGTTCGATGAGAAGATCGATTTCAACTCTCGTATGAAAGTATGAAACTATCGCCAGCAGCCAGATGACTTAGCTTAGCATAAAGACGGGAAACAGCTGGCGTGGCTGGCTTCATATTTACCTAACAACATGCAGGATGTAAACCCTGGTCTTGCACTTTGTACATCCACCCTCCACCCAACCCACTCCTCAAAAAAACATTGCCATGGAACATAATCCAGGAAGCTATTACATTTTCTTACCAAAAAAAAAACCTATTTGTCAGTACAAATGAATTGTATATTAAGTTAAAACCTTAGTTATATGTCATCTGAATGCAAATTCTCACCGTTTCTGTTTATTTTTTTACTCACAGATTGCAAAGCAATTGTACTGAGAGAGCACATTATGCTTTGGTTATTTTGTAACACTGTTCCAGATTATGAGAGAAAAGAAATCATAATGAAAGTCTGAAATCACAACAAACCCTGGAGCGAGAGAAAGGTTGTCTTCTTTCAAATCTCATTTTATGATAATCTTTATCACAAGTCATGCCTCCGTCTTTGTAGCTGTTAAGACACTTCACCCACTGTAAGCAAAGGAGACTAAAGTCATTGTCTCACCTCAAAGTGAGAATCCCAGGTAATTTTCATACTGGAAATAACCGGATTTCAGACAGACACAAAACTCCCTTAAGATGCTGCAGTCTACAGTATTTTAAAATCTACTGAATAATAACAGAGAGCTGTCTAGACACATATTGTATAGGAGAGTGCTGATGAGGTCAGCTGTAAATACAGCGTGAATGAGGACTGTTCAGTACTGGACATTAATGGAGCTTCCTTCTAAAGCTCACGGACGTTTCATGGCTTTGTATGCAACACTGAGGGGTTCATACTAAAACCAAACTTTGTAATAACCACAAGAGCCCACTGAGGCTTTCCCTCTCTATACACACACAATACAGTTGGATAGATAAACAAGTATCCATGAGGCAGAATAATTAAAGTTTGGCCTGAGGGTGGTGCCAGAGAAATAGCTGTGTTGTTTGTTGTGTTGTTACAAAAAATACAAAAAAGTATTTATCCTCTGATGGACATGAAAGAGATTCTCACGGCATGTTTCTTATTCTATTTTTATTGATTTCTTTTTTGGCCTGAGTGGTGGTTCCACATGAAAGGTTATTATGGCAAATCACTGGGATATCTTAGGGGTGGCAGTCACGTTACTCTCACGATATGTTGCCTTTAGATATCTAAAATATTATATCCTATATGTTGACAGTCTGTTCTGAAGTTGGCCGTACAGGAGGGGGTCACCAGCTGATCAAAAATTCAAATGATGCATCCTCTGGAGAGCACAAATGTCAGTTGTGGGAATAGGATTAATAGTTTTAGAGATATCTTGTTGTAAACAAGCTGAATGAGTACTAAGGCATCACTAAAGCCATCAGGGTTCATCCTCTGGGGACCATGCTGCTAAATATCTACCAAATATCAGAGTACTTCACCAGTTATTTGTGGTGGGCAAAGGTAAAGCAAGACACTGAACCCCAAACTGCTCGCGCTGAGCTAGCCAGTGGCTAGCCTAGCATCTATGTTGTCATTGTGGGCATGTGTAGGCAAATGTGAGGCGTTCACTCCCCTGGATCACTCTGAACCAAGGTGAGGGACTGACCAACAGACCGACATCGGCATCCCTAGAGCCATGCTAGCTGTGAGACGGCATCTACAGCTTTCTAGATGTATCGGCTAACAAAAGGCTTCATTAAATTCAACACTGAGCTGAACTGAACAAGAGTCATGATTCTCACGGTTGCTGGAGGGCTTGCACTCACTTAACACAAACACAGTTTTTGGGGATTTGTTGAAACAACTGATGCTGTCATGTTTTCTTTCTCTCTACATCTTCAGGCCAACACAGATCGACCCACCCATTGTTTTCTATGTAAACCTGCACATTGGAAGCTTCTTGACGTGTCAATTCTTCAGAAAAGCAGAGATTTTATCATGTTTGCTCCCCAGATCAGCACTTCCCGGCCTGTTCCTTGACTACTTCTTTCTTGGATTGAAATCAAGCTATGTGTGTGCGTTGCATTTCACACTACATCTTCTGAGATACGGTACGTGAAATAAACCATTTTCTGGTACATGCATTTCTAGTTCTAGGTCTGGATACATTCTTGGTACATACAGCTGTCTATTTGTTAAATCATAAATAAAACATTTTCAAATTGTTATTTTCCACTTGGTCTTAAAAGGGGGATTTACAATAGAAGCCAGATGATGGTTTGTTGAGTTGATCTGAAAGTGGTCAGTGGGAGCCAGCAGCAAAAGAAACTCATCGTTAAACTTATTTTACTTTGTGTATTTGTACCATTTTACAGTGCAAGAGCAACACAGAACATATGTATATTTAAGGCATCCACATGAGATAAACCATTGACCCCTTCTTTGTAAAATTATTGTTAATTGAATTAAAATATAGTCCACAAAGCCAACGGATAAAAATAAGTAAATAATTGAGTAAAGGTGGTCTGTTTGCTCTTCTGAATACAGATAGAATGACAACAAAAGGCTTTTCAGCAGAACTATATTATTGTGGCTCAGGCTCATCCCAGGCTCTCTGGGGACGGCTGGGTCAGAGCAGGAAGCTGCAGCAGCAGCAGACTGAAACTAAACTCCATCTATCACACTTAAAAAGCTGCCCACCTCCACCTAGCCACCAATATGCCAGGAGATGTTGGGGGATTATAGAGGGATTTTGCAGCAAGATAAAGCTGTGAATAACCATTGGCTTGTTTTTCATTAGGAGAGGTATTGTGTGGTATTGTTTAAGGTTAATTACTGACTTGGGGACATGGCTCAAAAGAATATAAGTCCCTGCTTGACTGTGGGCAATATTAAACAACTGATTTGTCTCAGACAAGGTACATTTTGAAGAGCAACATCTTAAAGAAACCCTGATAAAACAAAGGATGCAGCACTGAGAACAAAGTCAACGGTAAATAAGAAGGTAAATAGAAAGACACACAATATTTCATTCACTCAGTCACTGAAACAGGCACTGCTATTGGACTATTACTACATGACCTTGCTAAATCTAAGATTTTTGATAGATGAAAAAATTGCTTTTCAACATTTAATCTTCTACAGAAATCACTACAGATACGCTTCCTCATGCAAGAATTAACAATGCATTTACATATGTAGATGAGTTACAGCAGGTTTATCACAGACATTGTAATTGGGGAAACAAGACTCCATCTGCGATTACTACACATATTTTGAATTTGAGGAAAAGCTTTTTTATTATAATTATATATTTTTTATTACATTTTTTGACTCTTGTGAATTGCTTTGTGCTTCTTAGCTTTATTCAGCCTCCATCTAAAGACAACCTGTCAACCTTTCTGACTTTACTTCTGCTCTCAGCTCTCGGCTGATTCTTGAGATTCTCCACAGAAATTCTGTTTGTGAAAGTTTCAACCATTCACCCATTTTAATGTCATTACTATTCATGTGTTCTTCCTACCCATAAAGTTAAATATTGTCATTTTCATTTCTCCTCCATCTCTGATGTTAATGCACGACAATCTAATGGAACGCACTGTTTAATGTAGGTCTTAATTTTACACAGCCGTGCTGGCAGAGAGGTAGAGTCTGTTTATTGGTACTTTCAGTTATTTATTTTTCCATGACCTAATAGTGCTCGGGGTTCATTTAAAAGTAAACAACCTCCTGTTTGACTGAGAGGATTTTATAATGGACTCCGCCAAACTGTATCCCAAAATTGGATTAGATGTAGAGGAGGATTAAAGTGTAAAATGTTTCTGTGCATCCGAATGATTTTCTCTGATATAACATATTACAAATGCAGATCCCATAATGCACTACGCATAAAAGCACGACTCCTTTTGTCTTTTGACAAGGTGAAAGCACTATTTGAGAATGCAAATGAAACGCCGGGATTGAAAGGATGAAAAAAAAAAGAAGCAATTTACTCTATAAATTTGCTGTATTTTTGAGAATATTATTAATCATGGCTATTAGGGTGAGGCTCCAGTAACAGGGCAATATTTTAAAAAGTAGACATAACTAAATAAGACATTATCACCCTGGCATCCTGCTACTCATCGCGGCTGCACAGTAACGCTCTCTGCTCCGGCCAGTTTCAGCACCGTACCTCCACCTCTGAGTGGAGTCATAATTAGTGAGACAGATGCAACAAACACTGCTGCATCATGTTGTCAGATGCTTTGGATCATTGGGGCCATGTGGTCATAGTTACCTTCATTTTGAAAAATTCAATTAAGATTGTCCCTTGAAATACCTGCACTTCTGTTCAACATAATGATAAGAGCTACTACAACAGAGACACTCCGTCAAGGGACAGTAGAGACATGTTTTTCACTGTAACTGATGTCGTCTTGAATACAACACAACAAGCAATGCTGTGTCAAGTGACCCGGTAATGTAAAAGTAAACTCTTTTTACCCTTGAATTTCATCAATAAATTACTCCAATTTATTCAGAAATATCCACCAGGTGAGCACAATACAAATAAAAATAACAGACTTTAAAATTAGACTTCGACACAGGGGTCCCTCTATAAAACAGGGTCACATGATTGAAGGAGTAATCTGACATTTTGGGAAACACGTGTATTAGAAGATCTAAACCACACTCGAGTCTGCACATTAACTATGAACCAAACGCCAGGAGTTGATTAGCTTAGCTTAGCATAAAGATGATAACAAACCAGCACTCTAAACCTCTAAACCTCTATTCAAATTACCAAAAGTCATGGGGTCTTTGGGGTGTTCGGGGGCCCTAGGGGACTGGGTCCTCAGGGCAGTTGCCTATTTTGCCTGGTTGGTAATACAGCTTTGTTGATATGTCATATTACAAGTCTTAACGGACAAGATGAAGGGTCCACTCTCTCGAAAATGCAACATATCTACAATGGCAAAAAAGCCAATACCTTAAATTGAGGTAATACTTGAAAAACATCCTTTTTCATCATAACTGTTTCCTACATTGTTGGCAATACACTGCATGTCTGGTACTCGCAGCATCCATTCAAATCAGATTTTCCAGAAATTGCAGAGAAAAAAAATAATCTGGGTTGTCTTTCTTCAAAGACTTTGAAAACATCACACTTAAAAATACCCTGACAGAGACAGGCTCAGTGAAAGCAAATGAGGTTAACCGCCATTCCCCACCTCAGCAGCCAGAGCTGATCAGGAAAAACATTATTTTGATATCAGATACAAGTTAATGTGTCTTTTGTCACACTAGTCCTGTGACAGAGACACGAGAAGACAGCTTAAGCCTGTTTTGACATCCATGTGCAGTGTAATGAACACTTGTTCTAAACTCTACAGCTCCACAATGATGGATCACTGATGTCGGAACATTCATCACAATTTCATTTTCCTACAACCTCTAATTATACTTTGGGGGGAGGGGGATTTCTATTTCCAAGAAAAATTGTTTCATTTTTCTCCAAGCATGTAAACACCTCATATTAAATATTCTACATAAGGTTAAATATTAATTGATATACATCGTACAACAATTATTTTCCTGCAGTGTCCGATCGGCCCCACAGCGACTCAGCCACACTGCCAGTTCAAAGAGTTTCAAAGATAAATCACACCGTGTGGTTCACAAACGCTCAATTGAAAGATAAAGATATATGTCACGATAAAGGAGGTCATTTCTAATCCTTTTGTGGAGCCTCTGTAGGCAGGAAACGCTCTAACCCACATCCTCAAATGAGGTCAGTCTGTTCATATTGTGTGAATGTTGCAAAGCACCAGGAATATCTTTAGATACGTAGATTCATCACAAGGTTTAAAAGGCTGAGCCGCAACAAAAGCAAATCTAATAAAGTGAGACAACTAATTACACAGATTTCCTCATCGGTAGAAATAATTATTGTTTGTTGTTGTCTCATACTGTACTCTGAAGATTACCTCACGTAGATATCTCCTCCAACACACAACATATCAAAAGCATCCTGCATCAGAGCTGTAATGTCTCAGAAGTTTACTGTAACATGTGCAACTTTTTGGGAGGATTAACCAGTGCATCAATTATGCTGTTCTCCACCTTATCCAATCTACACATACATTTATACACAAGGTTCCTTATCACTGTCTTACCTGTGGGTGCATTTATGTTGATAAATGACTTGCATTATAAATCTTGTCATGCACAATAAGATCCCCGTTGCGTCATTGTAATAAGCGACTGTACGTCTCTGCATAATGCTGCTTTTATAGCAGAGATGAGCAGTATGGGGCTACAGCGATGTCTGAACGAGCCTTAACATCAGCACATGTGAAATTTACAATGTCATTTTTGACATTGTCGAGCATATTTCTACCATCCATGAACCATCTGTGAATAGGGACCAATATTTTTGACCTCACTGCTCACTGTAAGAGCATTTCCACCCACAGACTTGAGTGTCACGTGGAATTTTTCAGTCACAGCTCAGCAACCGTAACTAGGCACACCTATATTTGACACCCAAACAGGGTTATTTTACAATGAATAACATGTTTATTTAAAACGTTTTAGGGCTAACTGGCTCTACCCTGCAACACAAACACAATGCTGCTCCTTGCTTGCACGTCTTTTTGCACGATATGTAGCCATCATGTGCATATTTAAGATCCCTTTTATTGGGTTCTCACTTTACTTAAAACTTTAAATCAATCAGTCGGTCAGCTGGAAACATTAAAAAGCCAAGTGGAGACAAAGTTTTCAACCAGCTCACAGAGTTACCGTAAGCTAATTAGCTAACTGCACCTGATAAAATCTGCTAGCAACAGTTCCTCGTTTCAGCTGACAAACTCACCGGTCGCCGGCTAGAAATGACAAGCCTGCTTTTGTTTACTTCTGTGGATAATTTAATCAAAGACCCTTTGTTTCAAAAAATGAAACAAAGTTTGAGTGGCAAATCTGCCATCGTTAAATTGCAAATGTACTGTCCTACAACGGAAAGTTTGGTAGATGCAGCACCAGTGACTAAAAGCATATTTCAGATGTTTAATGAGATGTGATCTCTTCCACATTCCTTAAAACTAGAATTGTCACGACGCTTTAAGCTACATGACAGATACAGCTTTAGATACTTCATTAATCTCACTTTCATGCCCTCGGTGAAATCAACACCATCACTAGGCTACTGTTATTCATAATTCTGACCTCTTTCCAAAATTCTTCAGAGGTTTTACTTTCCAATTCCTTTTCTGGCAAGCAAATCAGCCCTCACAGCACTCTCCCTTCATTTAATTGAAGCAGAGATCATATTTAAATCTTGCACTGGCTCATTTTTAAGCCCACAAAAGAGCTTTTGCTTAACTTTTACAGCCTCAACCCACAGCATAAAGGCCTCTCATGTTGTTCATTCCAGCCAGGATTAATATTACATACTTTGTTTTTACATTCACCGGCCAGACAGTTCACAGTAGAGTCGTAGACATGGCCCATACAGCCTGTGTATTTTTATATCTCTACAGAGAGCCAAGAAAGTCTGTGTATTTCAAAAAGTAGCTCAGTTTTCCTGGCATACCCAGTAATATCATGTTGAAGTTGTTACCTCATATACAGGTGTTATCCTGCACTAGATCTCCAATCAAGGAAGTATGTGCATCTGGCCTACAGACTCAGTGAGTTCCAGTTTTACTATGTAAAAACCTTTTTACATGCAACAATATTTTACTGGACAGGATAACATCAGTATCCTTACAAGAATTTTAAATTTCAAACAGAAAATGTTTGAATTACTGTGTGAAATCCTGCATGATTGTCCACAATGAATAAGCCTTTAATTTCAATTAATAAAGAAAAGAACTCGAGTAACCAACCAATTCCCCTCCCAATCCTGTCGGAGATATACAGTAAATGTTTCATTGATAGGAGCAGTTTGACGGATAGCAAACATCTTCAACACAACATAGTCCCATATAACATACACTATATTGCCAAAAGTATTCACTCACCCATCCAAATAATTGAAATCAGGTGTTCCAATCACTTCCATGGCCACAGGTGTATAAAATCATGCACCAAGGCATGCAGACTGTTTCTACAAACATTTGTGAAAGAATGGGTCGCTCTCAGGAGCTCAGTGAATTCCAGCGTGGGACTGTAATAGGATGCCACCTGTGCAACAAGTCCAGTCGTGAAATTTCCTCGTTCCTAAATATTCCACAGTCAACTGTCAGTGGTATTATAACAAGGTGGAAGCGATTGGGACCGACAGCAACTCAGCCACGAAGTGGTAGGCCACGTAAAATGATGGAGCGGGGTCAGCGGATGCTGAGGCGCATAGTGCGCAGAGGTCGCCAACTTTCTGCAGAGTCAATCGCTACAGACCTCCAAACTTCATGTGGCCTTCAGATTAGCTCAAGAACAGTGCGTAGAGAGCTTCATGGAATGGGTTTCCATGGCCGAGCAGCTGCATCCAAGCCACACATCACCGAGTGCAATGCAAAGCGTCGGATGCAGTGGTGGAAAGCACGCCGCCACTGGACTCTAGAGCAGTGGAGACGCGTTCTCTGGAGTGACGAATCGCGCTTCACCATCTGGCGATCTGATGGATGAGTCTGGGTTTGGCGGTTGCCAGGAGAACGGTACTTGTCTGACTGCATTGTGCCAAGTGTAAAGTTTGGTGGAGGGGGGATTATGGTGTGGGGTTGTTTTTCAGGAGCTGGGCTTGGCCCCTTAGTTCCAGTGAAAGGAACTCTGAATGCTTCAGCATACCAAGAGATTTTGGACAATTCCATGCTCCCAACTTTGTGGGAACAGTTTGGGGATGGCCCCTTCCTGTTCCAACATGACTGTGCACCAGTGCACAAAGCAAGGTCCATAAAGACATGGACGAGAGAGTTTGGTGTGGATGAACTTGACTGGCCTGCACAGAGTCCTGACCTCAACCCGATAGATCACCTTTGGGATGAATTAGAGCGGAGACTGAGAGCCAGGCCTTCTCGTCCAACATCAGTGTGTGACCTCAGAAATGTGCTTCTGGAAGAATGGTCAAAAATTCCCATAAACACACTCCTAAACCTTGTGGAAAGCCTTCCCAGAAGAGTTGAAGCTATTATAGCTGCAAAGGGTGGACCGACGTCATATTAAACCCTATGGATTAAGAATGGGATGTCACTTAAGTTCCTATGCGAGTCAAGGCAGGTGAGCCAATACTTTTGGCAATATAGTGTATAATCCAGGCTGCCAGGCTCATCCTGGAAAAAGATTTCTGGTCAGTTTTTCTGTTCTTCTGTCAATCTTGCAGCTACAATTAAATAAGACAAAATAAATAAGTAAATTAAAGCACTATGTTCAACACTATATCTCTGAGTAAGTAGTGGGTGGGGAGTTTTTTCTAAGTATTGTATGAAA
The DNA here is from genome assembly GCF_043641665.1 of Enoplosus armatus. Lineage (NCBI taxonomy): Eukaryota > Metazoa > Chordata > Actinopteri > Centrarchiformes > Enoplosidae > Enoplosus > Enoplosus armatus. Next base: position 22,517,615 of record NC_092187.1, read on the forward strand.
ACCACTCACATTTTCTAAATCAGCTGCATAATATGAGCAAGAAGGGTCCGACATGAACACATGATTTTCTGCCATTTCTGTCTACGAGTGAGATCCTCTCACTGGTTTCAAGTGGGAGGGGCTCTGTTGGAAAAAGGTGATGTCATGTACCTCCACGAACCAATCAGTATTAAGCAATAATTTATTTTTTTATTTTGGTTATTGAGTGTTAAATTGTTAATAAATAATACTTAAGGATGTTTTTCAAGCTTTAGAGAAAAACATCAGGGGCTTTGCGACATTCATCCTCACTTTGATAGGCTTCCATGTAGATTTTAATAACAATCAATTTCCTGCTGTTAATCTCACTGCCAAAGCCCCCAGCCAGCCATTAATTATTGGATTACACTTATTATTTTCAAAATATTGAAACTCTTCCAAGTATTTGACGAAGATCAACTCCTTGAATGTATTTCAAGCAAAGAGCTGATTCAGTGTGACATGATCTCGCTTTGCGAACCATGTTGAACACACAAGTTGTCACAATCCCCCGCAACCTCTCCAGCCACAAGTGCCTTATTAGTGCAGGACATGTGTGTGTGGTTAGATGACACAGTCCGGATTGTTTTTGTTAACAGCCGTTGAGCTCTATCTAATGAAACCACTTACGATGAAGCTAGACTTAATTGTGCTGCTATATTATGTATTCCTCTCCATCCCCTTTTTGATGGTATTCTCCTCTGAGCTGGTCGAGTGGCCTAATTGAAAGTATTCAATAGACAATCTATTGGCAGGATGACATTTGCTTACTGGCACACATCAAAGTTACGTTTGCCAGTTGGAGCCGACTGATGTGTTGAAACCAAAACTGGAATGAAAACAGCGCAGCGCCTACTGAGGTGTTAATAGAAGAGATTCAGCAGCAGAATCAAGGTGAACAACACCCACAGACATCACAGTGTCAGGTTTTATAATGGGATTCAAAAACCACATGAATGAGGATTTATAATGGAATTCAGTAACACAGATGAATTCAACGCTATGATTTGATGAACCTTTTACTGCTCGGCCACAATGCAGATGCTGATTTAGGTTGTGCTTAAATTTGGATCGCTCTTGACCAATTAGATTTAATTGGATGAAAAACAGACCAGTCATAACTCATCCTTGTTGCCCCCTTTACCCTATTAATTAATAAGCTATGTGTATGTTTAAAGAAAAGTGAATACTAGAACGATTACAGAAATCACAGAATCACAGAAAGATGTCACCCTAAAGGGCGACTATATGAAGCATCTTTTGTGCTGTTATTTGCAGTTGTTGGACCATAAATTCAAGCTAATTGGACGACAGTAGAGCTGAGTCGGTGCAACACTAATATGACTGAAGGATCATTGGTTTAAATCTCTACTTGGGGAAAATCCAGCCAGAGTGAATGTGAAGCATTCATCCTTCTTCAGTAAATGCCATTACAGTAACGTTGTGCAATACACACAACTTTGGATTGTTCTGCTGAAGCTGCCCAGTGGTCATCAGCTCAGCGTATGTAGTGGGACCGGACCACCGAGGCTGTGGTGCCCTGTGGTGTGTGAGCTTAAAAATAACTCGCCCTTACTGGGGGAATTAAAATATGACTCTAACACCTTATTAGCAACAAGACTAAGAGTCCTCTAGCAGGTCTGTGAGGCTGTACTTTGGCACAAAGGTGGTTTACAGGCAAACGTCCGCATGCTGATTTTTAGCAGGTATAACGTTTGCCATTGTCCACATCTATGTTTAGCATGTTAGCATGCTAACATTTGTTAATTAGCACTCAACACAAAGTATGGCTGATGGGGATGTCAGTAGTTTTGAAGGCGTTTAGTCATAAACCAAAGTATTGAACTAATTAAAATGCTGAAGTCAGGGGATTAAGTCATCCTGAGGAGGACATGGATACGTGTACCAGTTTTCAAAGCAATTCATCCAATAGTCGTCGAGACATTTCGCTCCAGAACTAAAATGTCCCCCTCATGGTGGCCCTAGAGGAAAAGTCAGGGGATCACTAAAGTCTCTAGGATTCATCGTCTGGGGACAACGTCTGTACCAAATTTCTTGGCAACCCATCCAATAATAGACATTTCAGAAAAAATTAAACATGTCTCCCTCATAAATCTCTGTACAAACCTTCATGGCAATCCATTCAATAGTGGTTGAGATATTTGAGTCTGGATCAAAGTGGTGGACCGACTGGCCGACGTTGCCATCCCTTGAACCCCCTCATTTTAAATGCGAAGGTTACATAAAATCATTTGAGATCACTAATCAGAGGCAAATGTTTGGAAGGATTTAAGTTGTCCCATCACTTCTCAAGAGCAATTCAAACTGTCTCCCAACAGCTTGGATGTGTCAGTTTCTTCAAGGTCTTTTTGCGATGTAAGCGCCATAAATTCAGGCTTTAGTAATGATATTCATTGAAATATTTGGAGGCATTCTACTGTCTTTCATATGGGAAGTTATTTGGTCTATTGTTCCATGGTGGATATGGAAATGCATTTCTGAAGTAATATTCTCTGCATATTAGGGGCCACTGATTAAAGCTGATAACTGATGGAAACTTACAAGCTTAGTGACTCCTACACATTTTAGGCATTCTAGACAGAGACTTGATGATACATGAGTGAAAGTTTTAATTTCCAATTCGGCCTTTCATAAATGAAAGATAAACAAATCTTTAAATAAACCACTGGATGTTGGCTCTGGGACGCCAATTTGTTTTCAAAGCACTTATAAGTCCTGATTGCGGCACTGATGCCACACACACACACACACACACACACACACACACACACACACACACACACACACACACACACAGATGCTCACAGAGGGATCAGTCCACACAAAGACTTGTCTTCATCATTCAGATGATTCATACGCTGCCGCAGTGGAATTGTGCCTTTATTGTCTCGGCTGATCAACTTGACAGACAGTAATGAAATGAATGACAGAGGACATCCCAGCATAGAGCTCAGCCTCCTCACATAAATCCTGAGTCCCTGTCCACAGGAAGCGAAGGAATGGAATTCATTACCAACAAATTAATCAGTCTTGAAAGTCTAACAAAAAAAAACAAAACGTATCAGGCCTTTGGTCCATTTGCAGTTTGAGCTGCGTGCCCTTTCGCTGCCTCCTAAAAGGTGCGCGACATTTGTTCACACAGCTGCCTCTCACAGCCCCCGTCACACGGCCTCTTCACCGCACTCAATCTTGCTTTGTGCTTTTTAGGCTTCTCTTCTTAATCCCCATGACACAGCTTACTTGACATTCTCTCATAATGTTTTGCACTACAGCTGTCAAGGATAAGGACCCTCGTATCCTGTCCCATCACTCAGAAATTCAGTTGGGTTTTCAAGTCTAGCTGACAGCAGCGTCCTGGTGGCCCAGTGGTCTGAGACCGGGGGCCGCAAATAACGATTACTATCACCATCGATTCATCTGCTGATGCATTTTTTGATTAATCCATTTGTTTGGTCTCTAAAAATGCCGGAAAGTACTGAAAAATGAACGTCCGAATTTCCTAAATCCCAAACGTCATCGTCAAATGTCTTGTTTGTCCGACCAACAGTCCAAAGATATTCAATTTACAATGACATAAAACAGAGAAAAGCAGCAAATCCACACACTGAACAAGTGATTATCAGAATAGTTGCTGATTCATTTCAGCTCTATCTAAGACACATCAAGTCGTGTCTCCCTTCAGTCGTTACTGTGAGCTGTTCAATGATGACAAGAATTTAAAAAAGGCCAAAGTGTGGAAAAAAAACTAGACCTCTATGCTGACGGCAAGGTTTTACAAGTATTATTGCTCGCAATATGAATTGCATGGCCTCTGACAGGTGGCATGCTGCGTTGTGCTTTTTAAGGAGCGGTCCGATTGCTCCTCACTTGTAATGAATAGCAGCTGGAAGTGATGAACAGAACAGCTGTAAGTGATGAAGAATGGCTGTAGCTGCTATGGATTTCTTCAAACCGTCTGAGTTGACTCTGCTGACATTTAAGCTAACATACAGAGATGGTGAGCAAACACGATTTTTCACTGTAGCACCAGTGCAGAGAATGATGAAGTGAGCACAAACTCTCCCTGGAAGACACTGACTACTGGCAAAACCTGCACTGACTGCTAGCTTGTACTTTATTGAGAAGTGGAGGGGGACGTCGCATATCACACTTTGAACCTAAAGCCCAAATCATGAGCTCTAAGTAACTTTATTTACAAAGCATCCTCCAATTAATCCCTCTGAATATTTCCTCATGTTTGACGTATTTATCCAATATTTAGTATGTGCAGCCGTGTCCAATAAACTCACATCTTGATACTAGTTAAAGCTGTTTGAGTTCACTGTGAAATTACTGGGGAGACAGAGACACCTTCTGGCCTGTTTGTGCTCTTACTGCAGTCGGCCTGAGCAGAATATATATAAATATATATATATATATATATATATAAGAATATTACAGAATATACTTCATTTTCTGACACAAATTCAGATTTTCTTCCTCCGAATTAACATGTTTTACACCCCAATGAGGACAGTAAATGTCTCTCCAGAGTTCATTAAATAAACAACATACTTATGTCATATTTTAGCCTAATAATCAATTTTTTTTACTGCTGTAATTGAAGGAAAACACTAATGAACGAAACATCATTGTCATATTTGACAATTTAGTGGCATTGGCTGCTTCGGCGGAAATCATACCAATTAAAAAGCTTTTAAAGTGTTCTGAATGTTCACTACAACTGCACAGCTGATAAATGTGAACATCTGTGTCATTAGAGAGGAAGCAGGAGAGAGAGAGAGGACAGAGAAATGAACAGAGAAAGAGAGAGAGAGGGGCAGAGAGTAAACAAGGCCATGGGGGAAATAAGTCCAGTCATTTCCATGTGCTCCTCTGAGCCGGGGTTTAACAAGCCGTGCATAAAGACAAGCCTGTGTGGGTGGAGTTCCTCTTAATCATAGCTATGAATGTTCAGCAGGAAAGAAACCTACCGGGAGGAGAAACTTGTTAATTGAGATCTTGATCCTCCAGAGGAGTCTGCTATAACTTCAAGCTCTCCGTTTGTGTTTTTGTTTTTTTTCCCAGATATTTTATTAGCTCATGCAGGCCACACTTGAGGGCACAATTTAATGAGGTTTGTGCATTGTTGATATTTGTGGGAGTCACCAACCATCCAGCGTATATAGAGAATTATCTGAAAAACATGAAGCAAAGATATTCAGACAACAAAATCTACATTTCACCTGAGTCTATTCTTTTAATCCTGAAAGTACTTAAAGGGCACGTATTTTGATTTATGGACTGATTTGCTGAATTTCTCCAACAGTAATTACGCTAATAAAACAAACATTTTGATCTATCTGGCGCCTATATCATTTTGCTTAACACACACACAGTAGTCCACACATATAAACACCGTGTGGCAATGATTAGCATCTTCCTTATTTATTTATTTGTGATTATTGTGCAACCCAGTCTTCCTCCATCACAAACTTAAAGTTTCGGCTGAAGGCTTCTTTGATTGTTCTGAATATTGTTACCTTCTCTCTTCTCATGACTTTTCTAGCATTTGTACGTCTTAATTCACACAGAAATAAACTCATAGCAAATGTATTTTATCATGAGTATGTGTATGTATTTTTTTTATTTGTTCGTTAGATTTTTGCAGTGTGCCTACATAAACCCATTTGTTTTTTAATCTCACCAGCACACTCCTTCTATCCATTAATGTGTTGCTATGCGTTTCACTGGTTTACTTGTGCAAATTCACGAATATCCACGTGTATGTATTAACACTTTGTTAAGAATCACAAGCCGTGATCATTTTATAAATAACGTGTGCACAGGAAGTCGTTTTGTTTCACAAGTTCACCATTAAAAACACCTTTGATCTGCCAACTCCTCTAATCATCGGCCTGAGCCACGAGAAGGTTTGTTTAACCAGGTGAAACCTTCAGGAAGTAGCAGCACTGCTGATTTGTTAAGTTTGATAAAAGACTGGGCCAAACAGCACTTACAGGTAATCTTAACATCTGTTAGCCAGCTAAACCAAATACATGTGGACAGCTATGAATGTAAAACAAAGTAAAATCCAGTGGTGGAGAGTAACTAATTACATTCAGTATTTGTACTTATTTCCATTTTTCCTCTGCTACTCCACTACATTTCAGAGGGAAATATTGTACTTTTTAACACAACTACATATACACATTTATCAACATATTCTACATAAAAACACGCGATACGCTTATAAACTGCACTGCATCATTAAAGATCGAACCAATTGTTCACAACATTTTGTCTTGTGACCTCCTACAAAAACCGGCAGTCCCTAGTTGGGGAGAGACAACTTCTTACATGATTTCATTAAAACAACTGTCCCAGGCCCAAACAGGTCACATTATTCAATATTTTAAAAAAGCAAAGATTACAGAAAAGTTGTTAAAAAACCTCATGATCCCTCACATTTATCTTGTGACTGCAGAGGGGGCACGACCCCTACGTTGAGAACCACTACCTGACAGTATGTAAAATAGTTCAGTAATAATCTATTAATGTAATACTGATTAAATATGACAGTCAAAGGCCATTTTTCAGCAGAACAAGTATGTTGATTTAAGGTACGTTAAGTACATTTTGTTGATGACACTTTTACTTACGTAGGATTTTATATGCAGGAGTAAAGGATTCGAATACTTCTTGATAAAATCAGTGTAGAAATATATAGAAATCTTCTTGAAAGTGTCCCGTCTGTAATTTAAGCAGATTAAAACAAATGCTGGGCTTTCAGTTTGAATTATTCCAGATGTTTTGTGCTAAATCATGTCTGAACGAGCCTTGTGGCGACAGATATACCTCAAAAATGTTGGACGCGTGTTGTCTTTTTTGATTGACGATTCATTGGCTCAAATTATTTCAGATTTTCATGTTTGAACAGATAAAGAGAAACGTGTAGATCAGCAACAGAGGGTACTAATTTAATTTGACGTAGTAACACCACATAACTTTTCATTTCATCCTCCTTTAGGGTATCAAACACAAAGTCAGTTCAAAAACACTACACAGCTGCTTTGTTCCTCTCTTTTTTTTTTACTTCAGTTTGATCAACAGAGTAAAAAAAACAACATGAGCATTAAATAAAAGGACCAATTAAAATACGTCAGACATCATGTGCATTTATTGAATCTCCAACATCTTTACCTTTCTTGTCCTTGTGAATTTGTTTGCCAAAACTGAACTGAAGACTCACATAAGACATCACATGTGGAAACAAAGCGCCAGAAGTTACAAATCTAAGCCGTTCATGCCGAGTCCTACTTGATGTTTTGTTTGGCAAATGCTCTGTGGATCTGGAGCTGCGTGAAAAAGTCCACGTTGGGGCAGCTGTCAATGTCCGTTTCACTGCTCAGCTTTCATCTGCCTCCAGGTTAATGTTGTTACCAAACTTGGCATAGAGCTGGACCTTCAGATCACCCAACACTTGCTGTATCGCCGACACCCGTTCCTCAAGGCATTTGACCTCCTGCTCCAGTGCTTCCTGATTACAGAGCATAGAAACTCCAATTACATGACAACCACTACAATATCCCCACATGAGGCAAGCAACAGCGGGTTTAAGAAATTTCCATAAACCAGTTATAATAAATTACTCTGAGTTGGACTAAAAATACATTCTGAAGGCCGGAGGAGAAAATCTGATGAAAAAACTTCAATTGACTGTATATGAATGTGCACTAAATTATAATGAGCGGATATTACAAGCTGACAAGTGAGCTGCTGTCAACACATTTGTCATTCAATGCGTGTAGCAGACTGCTCCACATCAATCAGTGCTGGCCTGCACAGTGTGCTTTGTTGTGTGATGAAGCAGCAGCAAACACAAGGACACACAGGAAGATCCTGGAAGTGACAGAGGGGAGGACAGGTTCTACTCTGAAGTCCCTCTTGGTCAGTGTCTCAAATCACGCCTTTGTGGCAATCGCCATCTGGCTAAACAATGCCTACTGACACAGAGGCCAGGGCCAGCCTGGGGGAGTGGTCTTGAGCCAGCCTGGGGGAGTGGTCTTGAGCCAGCCTGGGGGAGCGGTCTTGATGCCTGCTTGCACTGTCTTGTCTGTCTTTCTTGCAGAGAGTCAGATGAGAAGACTGATACCACTCTCATGTCTGGAGTCAAGTCACAGCACCATGCAAAGAAACAGTCCAGCACATAACCCTCCGTAAAACTACAACTTGTTGCTTTTACACATCATTTTTTGTACGGATTTACTAAACAAGATATAACATATTAATTAGTGAGCTTTAAGGGCGCCGGGAGGCTGATTTTGTTAAGTTTGAACAGAGCCTAGCTGAAAACTTTGTACTTCTTCTGATGTAATAACAGAACTTTTAAGAGGGAGCATTCACCGGTGTTAGGCAGAAATTACAATGGAAAACTGCTTAAATAAGTTGTATTTGTGACACACAAGTGTATGTATTGCCCCGTAAACTTGTTACATAAATAAAATACGTAATTCAATGCATAAAGATTGTGGCATGGTTTCCTGCAGGAGTACATGAAACAACACCTGTTTTCAAACTGCATCCCAAATTGAGACACTGCATTTGTGTATTTGTGATTGACAGCAGCTCAGCAGGAAGTCTAAATGAAAGGACATTGAGTCGTATCTGTCCAGGCACTACAAGGATCATTATTATTAAATACACTGCAACCACATTTGTCAAACCGTGCGCTCAGTGAGAGAGTTTGAGAGTTTAAGCACACCTTCACTACTTTATTTCAAACTTACTACACCCACACAGCAGAATTTCACAGCTCTCTCAATGAAGGAGCAAGTAGGAAAACCTCATTTCAATATGTCCCGTCAATGGGCGCACGAAGCATGTGAAAACCTTGACCTCAACCTCGTCTCAACAAACTGATTTTCAGTGGATTCCAGTTCTCCGGTTAAAAGCAGAGCGTGACGGGGACAAAATTGTTGATTTCAAAAATATTCTGTTGTGAGAACTTTACATGAATATTTATAAACAACACTCAAGGCTTCACTCACATTGAGACATGACTTAATATTCTGTCGGTTGTTTTACAACCTCAACCTTATTATAAAGTTTCTAATTCCGCAGCTACTCGCTGATCCCAAACACAGTCCAATGGGGAAATCATACAGCCTTTCAAAAATGTTAGAAAATCCCATTTTTGAAAACAGGAAGCTCACGGGATTTCACTGATAAAATGAGGGCCATTTTTTAACTTTGGTATTCCTACACCAGAGGCAGGAATCTGTCCAAAATAAACTCATGATAACTTAAGTAGTCTTTTTTTCAATCCAACTCGGTTATGAAAAGACGTTTTCTTCAGTACAACTAATGGAACATTTTTTTATTAGTTGGAATGAAAGGCTTCTAAAATACTTGCCATAAAGCAATGCTACATACATTGAATGGATCATGTCATCATTTTGGGTTAAGAAAATGTGAGTAATAAATACAGAAACTTCCCCTGACAGGATGGGACAGTTTGTAATCTGACATTTTGTTGTTTTGAATAAGTTAATAAATTATTAATTTTAGAGTTTCTGTCATTGTTTAAAGTCAGTCACTTTTCTGCTCATCAAATTACTTTCTGCATCCACCATCGTGTGTTTCTCCTCCACAGCCCTTTGGCTGAAAGAGGGTCTTTAACTGATGATCGCGAGAGTATGAAAAGGTATTAAGAAACCGACCTTTGCAGCCTCCAGCATCTCTTGCGTTTCTTCCTGGGTGTGACTGACAAAGACATCGCCAATTTGATACGGGATCAACAGAGAGTCGTCGTCTAACATCATCAGGTCGTCACTGGCATCCTGTAGGTTCTGCAGCGATTTCTGCATGGAGACATTAGCAGACCATTACAGAGTCTCAATTAGGGTTAATAAAAAGGTAGTATTAGTAATTTAGCAGCAGCCCTGCCCTTCAGACCACAGTTTACTGTGACTCACCTGAACAGAGTTTCAATGGAATCATTAAGTGCTGATTCAGCTATGTGGCTCTGATGAATTGTACCATGTTAAGTGTCGACTAGATAAGTGTAAGCAACTAAATATTACAAACACCTCTCGGTAAACCACATTACAACCAACAGCACCACAAACTACAGTGTCCTGAATGACCATGAAGTTTACTCAACGCCTCTTTAACACATTAACAAAAACATCTCCGTCCTCATGAAAATAGGACTGTTGCAATGGACCGCATTTGTTTTATAATAATATAAAATATTGTAAAATATTTCACAATGTGACTTTTAACAACTTACCTGAGCACACAGTGAACCCTGAGTGTGTGTGTGTGTGTGTGTGTGTGTGTGTGTGTGTGTGACATGACGCTTACTTTCTTTGACTCTATTTCATTTTTCAGCTCCGTCATCCGACTCGTGTTCCTGGCGAATTTATTGATCTTCTGTTGGTCTTCAAATGTGACATTGACATCTTCAACCGCCTGCACACGAGAGGAGATGAGTTAGTTCAATCTTACACGGCAGTTAAACCTCGTCGTGTTCACTCCACACGAATCATCAACGTTAGCTAACGAGTTACAGACGACAGCTTGAGTAGTGCACTGGCACCGTTTGTCGGCTATCACAGCCCTCATTTAGCTAGTTATCATTATTATCATTGGGCTGGCGCACTCCCATCGCAAGATAAAGCTAGCTAGGTAGCTAGTGTGTTAGCTAGCTGGCTAACATTTAACGGTAGCTAGCGACTATGATTGACATAAGCTACACGAGGGTGTGACCGAGAACTATTATACTATCGCCGGCACCAGTAATTACGGCTTCCACCCCGCCCACCCCCACATCCATCTCTACTGCTTTGTTTGCATCTCCAGATGAAACGGCAACGGGGTGCCTCGAAAACAAAAACAGATTTTCTTTTTAATTTCAACTCACTACAGGTCCCTTCATGGTGGCTGCCATCTTGGCTTCCTCGACTGCACAAAGCCAGCAGGGCTCAACGAGGTGATATAGCTATACCGCCACCTAGCGGGACGGAGACCCCACTACAGCGTGAGAGGACAATAAAACGCTTAGTTTTGTCAGTTTTGTCCATTTAAAAGCGTATTCTGGTTGTCGCACACCTTCTTTTAGAATAAACACGGTAACGTAACGTGGCATCAAACATGACCCCTAACTCACAGCTAAACACTCACTAAGCAAAGACGTTTTTATCAATTTCACCATAAGTGAGAATTCAGCCATCTTGGTTTATTATCATTACCATTAATTATCTCAAGAAAAGTACAAACTACAGTATGTCAAACTAGTTATTGTATTAACCGGAACTGCTACTGTGTAAATATTTCTACAGCAAACAGTACTGCACCCAAGGTCAAATATTTACTTAATACATCTGCAAAGCCAGAGCACCAGTGGTCGGATTTGGACGAGATGCAAAAGACTTCCAAGGATCTAATGGAGTGTACCACATCAAAGATGGCTAGGTGCTGTTACACACTATTCGCAGCTGGGCAGAATCATGAGAAATCATATTGTTTTGACCTGAGGTGAATAAATCTTGACTAGTCTTGAAATCAGTGGCCATTTTGTGTTTTGCGCAACTCAGAAATCTAGTAGGCTGCCATGCGTTGGTACATTATAAAGAGTTTGCTTGAGGTCTCTCGGCTGCAGGCCTTGCATGAAGTCAGAAGCGCACAGTTCAAACAGGGGAATCCAACACCCACCTCAATGTGCAGGCTATAGGCTACAATTGGGACATTGTGTTCATGGATTCCAAGCCTTGTCATAATAAATTCAATACATAACTGCACATTTTAAGTTTTTTTTTTAAGTCATTTTGCAGTCGTTTATAGTGAAACACATTCAGATACTTTGTGGTTTGGTTGAAGTGCATAAAGAGGCTTGAATTCTTAGAAGATGTAAGGAATAAATCAAAACGAGTGAGCTTTTCTCGGCATGATCACAGCACATTTACTCACAAAAGCATCAAACGAAACATAAAGATGAGAATAATAAAAGAAGGAAGAAATCAGTTGATAAGCTAAAGTCAGTTTGTCTTTGATTCCTGAACGTCTCTCAGATAGGCACGTGTGTGTTGATGCATTGACAGGCCCTCAAAGACATTTAAACAAGACTATGTAGAAATCTCTAAAGACAGATGATGTAGTTACAGAGCTCTTTGTATGTCTTGATTAACTGTGATAATAAGCAGATGTTTGCTCTTTGCAACTCAAAAAGATGTTTTTAATCAAATAATACCAATACAGTAGATATTTTAAGGCACATGTCAGTTTGATGATTTTTGTAAAAAAAAAAATTTATTGTATAATTGTATTTTTCAATTTATTGTTATATCAACAAACTCTGAATCTGAATCTTTAAAAAAAAATGTTGGATCATAATGACGTAAATGATAACAAGCTGAAAGAGCTCCCTTCAAAATCAACACAACCAGGTTGAATACAACAGTGTTGTAAGTGTAAACATATTTATTTTTGTTTTGACAGTGTGATAGTGTGCCAGGCCAACATCCTTAAGACACATCCTGCTTCTTCTCATTGACATTTGTCAACAGAAGTGCGCAGCTCCGCCTTATTATTGTGTGATTGATAAAGTGATTAATTAGTGTAGCCTCATTCTGATGTCGTCGGGGTAGTTTCAGAGCATTCACAGAGAGATTACCATGAGCTAATCATGTGTCTTTACTAAAGAGCACCAACACTCTGATGGGCGGATGGCGGGCTTTTCACTGGAGGAAATCCGATTGATCACTTATAAACAGTCCCCACCCATTTTAAAGCACACATAAAATAGCCGGTTGACAATAGCCTGTATACACAGTTGGGCAGGAGCAGTGAATCCGTCTCTCAGACAGAGTGACAAACACTTTTTTCTAGTGGAGGACATCACTTGTTTGACTTGTAGAAGTGTAACAAGGTAAGATATTTGAATGATCCTGACGTTTTGACAATTTGTAATGACTTAAAAGAAGTTAGTCAGTATTTGCAGTATATCTTTCCTTGTCAATGCAACCTAACAAAACTATATTTCTGTTTTTTTTCCTATTTAATTTCTTTCAGTTGAATCTGAGTTAAAAAAAAAAAAGCCTGTGTCTGTAGGTCTCGACTGGGAAAAACATGGGAAACGAGAGTTCCAAGAACAAGGAGGTAACCAAGGTAAAACTATACAAATTACACACCAGTATCATCTATGCCTTTGCTGCCTTTAAATCAGTGGTAAGATGCACATGGAAAAGTAGATGTTAGCTGCTTCTTGGACCAAAGGTTTGAACCTCCAATCATGCTGAATTGTTCAGGGGTCCGTTTACAGTCAAACCCTGTGTTTCTGTTGAAATGTAACCCACTGTAGATAATGTCCTGTGAACAGTGGAGCCGACAGAGACCAATACCTTCTATATTTTTCTTTACAGAATGGGAAAATTCCTGAGAAGCATCGAAATGGATCAGTGAACGGCCTCTCTGCTACCATCACATCTAAGGGATTGGAGATTGATGGTAAGAGAGATTTATTTTTAAATGCTTTAGATAAATACCAGGGAAGTATAATGATTTAACTGTAAAATAACAGTGGTGATATGTATGTTGGAGAATCTGAGGATGAGAAAAGATTAGGTTTTTAGGTTTTGACTTATTTTTTTACCAAACTTTACTGTTTCATTGTATCTTGCTTCATGGGAAAATACTGTCTCTGACACACAAAATCAGCTGATCTCTCCATGTCTATGTTGGATTAATCCTTTGGACTCTTTTAATGCTCTGTAAACACAGTGACTCCCAGCTGGACTGCGTCTTGAACCTTCCACTGTAAGCTATAGGCGTAGTCTCAGACATTGACAAGGAGCAACTATTTGACCTGTCATGGTGTGGTTTGTGTCCCTGCAGTAACAACAATGCTGTAGGATTCCCACTGGGACTTGAGTTTGTCAAAGAGATCATGTTGGCGATGGAGATAAAGATAATGTCACTTTTTCCCATTGGCTAGCCTGTGTTTACTTCACGGAGCCTTGCACAAGTAGATGTCATGCTCGAGTTTAATGTTTCATGCAAAGAGCTTAACATTAAAATTGACATTGATATCTAATACTAGTGACAACTGTGAAATTCTTTGGTAAAGCAGATGGTCCAGTCTCACATAAGTAGTTATTAGATAAAATGAATTATTGCAACGTGGACTTACAGAAATAAAAGTCCCACTCAGTAACATTTTGACAATATAAAGAATGCCTATGTATATAATTTGATCTATAAATTAAAAAAATATTAACTAGCAATTACTTTTTTGTCTCTCGTCCCTGATTCTCCTTTTCTGCAGTTAATGGTGAGACCATAGTCCAGCAAAATGGCGGGCCCCTCTCTTTAGACCTTGCCACAGAATCACCTGAGCCTGATTATGTGATCATCGAATCAGATGGTAAACACGCCGATGCTCCAGTTATTTCCGAAATCCCCGAAACCACCATCCAGGAGGTGGTGGAAGAGTTCAAGAAGAGTAAAGAAGAAAAGGTTCATCTTTTTGGCAAAATGTTCAAAAAGAAAGCAGAACGTCCAGCTGATGTGGAGAGTGTTCAAGAGAAAGAGGCCTCAAGTGAAGACCGAACGGATGTAAGTCTTCCTGCCACTGATCCACAGCCGGTGAGTGCACTTTCCGTGTTCATGTTTAAACGATACATCTGGTGATATTCTATGTTTTTCTTACTGTCAACAAATCCCAAGACAATAAAACAGCAATGAATTGATCCTACTAACATTATGATGAACATGGGCAATGCAGTTTATTTTGACTCAATCCCACATACACCGTCCTGCTGCCGGAAATACTCACTAGAGCACAAAATGTGTGTTAATCCGCCGCTGAAAAAAGTCCTCAAGAAATGCAGTATTTACTTCTGTTTAAGTAGCTTTTGCTAGAAACTACAGGGCCCAGCTGTTTTAGAAAATTATTTAGCCTTTATAGAAAATGAAACTATATATTTTTGAGACATTTTTGACATCTTTGGGCTACTGACAGGAGGGTAGGGAAGCCAGAAATTCATTGTTGGTTTTGGTCTTTTCATGGGATATGTTGACAATAAGGAAAATATAGAAAAATGCTGGTCTTATTCAATTTTGCTCTAATGTCTAAACAATCTGCCTGCCAAATTGCCTGAAACCTGAAGTGTTTCGATTAGACTTCCTTAACAATGTCACTTTTTATCAGTACATAAATCATTCCAAAAACATGCTGCGAAAAGAGAAAGAAATAATCTGTACAATGAAATTCACTCCAACACACCAGCCCTGCAATAAATACCACCTTACTTAAAAATGTTCAGTCGTTAGTTCAACGACTTCAGTTGTATGTTGAACTGGTACGTTTTGAAGCTTTGGTGGTTTAGTATTGGACAGCATGAGGACAACCTCAATAATCACCACATAGTTTAACTGACACCTTTGTGACACAGTTTAACAATTAAAACATTTTACTGTAGGACTGTAGTTACATATGGCAGTACAATATAGAGGGGCGGTTATTTTTCTGCTGACTCAGCCGCAGTGTGATCAAACACATGGTTGTCATATGTGTCCCGGAAACAAAAAAAGAAGAGATCTGTGTTTTATCTAAACATGAATGTTGATTTTCATGATAAAGGAGTCGAGCTCGAGTGAAGACGAAGCTGCCACCATGATCATCGCTGAGGACCAAGAGGAATTACTTAAATATCTACATCAAAAAGCAACGCAAACGGACAAAAAAGAAGACGCAGACATTTCAACGCAAACTGATGATGATGATACAACCACCAATAATATCGACGGCCCAGAGGAAGAGGTGGTTGTGGTGGAGACGCCAGCAACCGAAGAAGATTCACTGAATAAATCTGCTGTTGTCATCGCTGAGGAGGTTGTTGAAGACAACCAGACGGCTGGGATCATTACTGAAGAAGTGATCCTCACCAAGAACAATGTGTATGAGAATATGGTGTTCAGAGCGGAGCTGGTGGAAGTTACTGACAATTTCACAATCAACCACATCATCAAGTGCGACCCTGAGGGAGAGAACGTGAATGGCTGTGAGGAAGTGGAGCCAGAAATTGCTGCAGAACCAGAATCAGAACCAAACGAATCCATTGCAGAAGATGACACAGTTGCAGAGGAAAATAATATTGAGGACACCGTGCCATTGGAGGTTTCTTTCAGCCTTCCTAAAGTGGTGGCAGATTGTGTTGAGGCCGTTTTCGCTGCTGTTTCTGAATCCACCGACTTTGCTGCTGTAAACACGTCAGAGCCGAGTGTCGATGAAGTAATTACGAAAGACAATGGTGAAGGAGCTGGAGACATGTCAGCTGATGTAGTCTTGACTGAGTCTAATGCCGTCACCCCTGAGGCCGGGGAAGCAAATGGCGTTCCTTCCCTGGACGGAGTGCCAGTGACGATCTCGGAGGTTGTTCCTGAGGAGCCAAATACTACACCTGCAATCCAAGACATGCCTGTAGAAGAACTTTCTGTCCCTCTTATGACAGAAATTCTAATTGAGGTGGAAGAAAAACTCATTTTGGATGCTCCCTCCAATGAGCTTATTGCTATAGAGGAACTTCTCGAAGATGCGTTAAATTCTCCTGATGATGAAGTCAAGCCTGAGTCTATTCCTGAAGTTATTGCTACAGATGAGAACGTAGAGGTTGGTGAAGATGTGGTAGCCGATGTGGGACCAGAAACAGTTAAAGAAGCAGAACCAAGTCCTGTCATTGTCAAAAACGATGTTGAGGAGATACCAGAGGCAGCAATCGATGCCCTCTCTCAAGAATTTCAATTTAGTGCCATCACTCCTGAGCCTGCAGTGGATAATGACATCCCCATGGAAGAGGAGGTCATCACTACAACTACGTTTGTGCCCCTTTCTGAAGAACAAGAAGCAAGTCTTACCATCCCAGAGGAGCCAATTGAGACAGTGGTTGAGAAGATAATTGAAGAAGCTGTAGAGGCTTTATCATATGAAATTGAGGCAGTGCCAGAAAGTATTGAGGAAGATACCACTGTCCAAGAATCATCTACTGGAGGAGAAGTCGACGGGGTTGCCAGTTCTGAAGACGCTGTGGAAGAAAAGACTGAAGTATCTGAAGATGTTTTAGCACAAGCTGAAAGCGCTGAAACACCCGAACAAATCCCTGTAATCTCAGAGGAACAAGCAGAAGAGAATCCAAGCCCTTGTAAAGAAGATGCTACTACCGCAGTGTTGGAGAACATACTAGAATCAGCTGTTGAAGCTATTTCAGAGAAGCTTGAAGTAACTGAAAACATAGTTGAGGAACCTGCAGATGTGCCACCGATGGATGCCACAGGAGAGTCTGGGCCTTGCGTCTCGGTCCAAGAGGAACTCGTAGAGGGGGACGTCGCCCCAGCTGAAGTGCTGTTGGAAGATGCCGACAAAGAGACAAACGCTCCGTCTGTGGAAGAACAAACTGATTCCCTTCCTGTCATTTCTGAGGAGCCCATGGAGGAGATAGCGAGCCTTCTCGAGCAACAACCAAAAACCGAAGTGCTAGTGGTAATCCTCGAGACAACTGAAGATGAAGCTACAGAGGAGATTAAACATGAAACAGAGAATCCTGTTGACGTTTTAGCCGCCGTTGAGGAGAAATCTGAAGATTCTCAAGTTGCCACCTCAGATGAGCCTGTGGCAGAGTGTGTTGAGGCTGTCCTTGAGACCATCGTAGAGGAAATCATTGCGGAAGATGTTGCAGCCGAATGTGACGTTGTGACTTCAGAGGAGGTGGCACCAGAAATCATCGCAGAGGGAGAGACTGAAGAGAAGGCAGAGGATGCCTCTGTCCACATGGAGGCTTTACTTGTTAGGTTGCAGTCAGCTTGTACATCAATTGTTGTGGAATCAGCATACAGGCTTGGTGGTTTAAAGGTGTCTTCACAGGGATACAGTATTACTGTTACGATTCACGTGTCTCCAAAGGAAGAACAGCAGTAAAATGTTGAAGGAATTGTCCGAACATTGATTTTGTTTCGAAAAATATTGGTCTACCTCTTTAGGATATCATTTGTTTAATGGTATGTGGTAGAAATTACAACTGGATTGTAAAATGATTTGTGTTTTATAACAATGCAAAGTTCCTCTGTTTGTATATATCATCAAAAAAAGCTCACTTTGTAAAGTACTGAGACATTTTCCAATAAAATAAAAAATGAAAACACTGAATTTAAAGGCTTGAAAAATGTCTTATTCATTCAT
This sequence comes from Enoplosus armatus, assembly GCF_043641665.1. Lineage (NCBI taxonomy): Eukaryota > Metazoa > Chordata > Actinopteri > Centrarchiformes > Enoplosidae > Enoplosus > Enoplosus armatus. The sequence continues at coordinate 22,535,868 of NC_092187.1, forward strand.
GATTTTGCTCATAATTTATTTGCATTCTTTTGGTCAGTGTTTATTGACAAATAATACTCATTTTAAAAGGGAATATGAATGTTTAATCAGGCCAAATTGAAGGAAAATTAAAGTTAACAGATTCACCAAAAAATGATAAAAAATCGGGGGTTGGTCAGTTTTGTATTCTAAAGATATTTACCATCAGGACACCGTTAGGTATTTGAGTTTCCTGGCATTTCTCAGGGCATAACTCTCACACATTGTTGAATATCAATGAGTGGGGGGTGGGACACTCACATTAATAAAAGGGTGATTGTTGACAATGCCCCGAGTAGGCAGAGGCATGGTTGGAATTGTGCTCCCATCTCAATGCTGCGATTAAGACACTCAACTGCTTGCATATCAGCTCCGCTGCTCTAACGTAACTCTCAAAGGCTAATTCTTTGTGATGGTGTATAGGAGACAGCTAACGTAGAGCAAGAATCAGAATCATTAACGGAACCAGAAAGTGTGACTCTAGACCCGGGTCCAGAGGAAGAGACAGCTCCTGACACTGACGACGGGAACAGTCAACCTGTGGAAAACCAAGAGGACGGTAACCCAGAAGAGAATCCAGTTATGAACTTCTTCAAAACACTAGTAAGTGTGGTTTATATACATACTTGATATTTCTAATTGCCTCTCATAACATTTGACTGCTTGGGGAAAATATATTGCTGTAATCAAAAGTGCAAAAACAAATCCAGCCTTGTTATCTGCAACTATTACTGAAGGCAAACATCTGCTCAAACAACAAAAATCAAGTTGTTGTGTGTTGTAATTACTGCTTAAAGCCTCGCTGAAGCCAAGCCATTTGGTAATGTGCTTGATAAAGTGGAGATCAGTGATAATAAATTCATCAGGGTGTTTAAATTTGATTGGTGTGTGACTCCTCTTATTCTATGTCGAGGTATGTGATAGGGGACTTTTATGGCAGTAACGGTATCCATAACTAAATCTGCCATGATGACAGTGCCTGATGGAAAACCCACAACAAGCAGCTATTGTATTTCCTCTTCATCGTGCTGTCTTTTGGATTCATGCCGTTTTAAAGAGTTACCATTGCCCTAGCCCCATGCTAATCAAGTCTTTGAACATGCGGGAATGTGGTGGCCTATTGTTCAACCCATAGTGTGAGCTCACAAGGGAGGCCTGTGCAGTTGGAAGTTGAGATTTGCAAAGATAGAGCGAGGGCAGGCCTACGCCATCTCCGGAGCACAATGGCTGTCACAATGACAGCGCATGTACTGTATGTGCCCTGTCAGGGACCTCAGTGTGCCTCAGTTAGCTTACCATAAAGGCCTATGTCTGCATTCATGAAAGGCTTCTGTTTTATGGAAATAATTATTTTTCTGTCCCTGTTACATCAACTATAAACGCTGCAGCCATCTGAAATAACATCATGCGTACATGTTTAACATTTGAGGGATTTGCATTTTGATTTCTTCTTATATTTTTTCTTTGTGGCATGAATAGAAGTTATTGAAGACAGTTCATTTTCCTCCCCTTGTTGCACAGGTGTCTCCCACTAAAGCAACCAAAAAGGAAACAGCTATTCCTGATGCCACAAAAGATCAGGTGAACAGATGTTCATGAATCATTACATCACATATATACAACATGCTAAATGATTAACTGACCATGACAGTCATGACAGTACCACCGTGGGTTTATTTAAAACAGTTTTGATATTCTTGTTTTCTTTTATCATCCATTTTTACATCATGCTTATTTTGGTTTACAAAGCTGTATCTGAGAACTCAGTAATGTTGTTTATTCATCGATTTTGGAAATAGAGACAGGTTATTTGCTTCATTTTAACTTTATTTCTCTAACTGCTTCCTTTTTCTGTTGCCAAATAGTCCCAGAAGGAGAACCAACCGGCGGCAACCACTACTGTGAGCACATTGCCCGTGAAGTGTTTTCATTTGTATAACAGGTCTTGCAGTTCACGAGAAAGGATATTTTTTCTGGACACAGTTGGATTCACTTAACTTCCAGAAAAGCCACTTTATTTGCTAATGTTGCATTTTCCATACTAATTACATTTTTAATTGCTTATGTTGGATGAAAACTTAGTTTCTAAAGTGAATTGATCACTGCTTTGCATTCTTCTTATCATACCCCACACACAAGTGTCACTGTTTATCTTGTATTTGCTGTTAAAGGTGACTGTGTGGACACTTTCCTATGGTTTTCCATAGCAAACCATTATTTTAACACCAGCTCTCTCTTAAATAGGTTGCACAAGTATCTGAGCCGCCTGCAGCAACCAAAGGAATGTCTATCCCGCCGCCACCTCCTCCAGAGCCACCGAAAATGGAAATCAAAGGAGAACCAGCTGCCAAAACTATGAAACCCACACCGAAAGAAGAGCCGAAAGCTGCTGCAAAGGCACCCGAGTCCTCAAAAGGAAAATCAGCCAAAGATGCTCTGAGCAAATTCTTCCGTCCAAAGGTAAATGAACAGCAAACAGCATTGCTCTGCAAGATGAGATCATTTTAAGGGATGGTTACTCATGTAGACTTACAGTGAGTGCATGTTCCACAGTGTGTCAGATTGTAACGTAGTGTGAAACGTACTGTATGTGAATTTGAGGTACTGATAGGTTTCAAGGCATCCAAAGACAAGGGTGCTTCAGCAAGTGGAGCCAATGCCCCGGCCAAGACTGCAGCAGTGGTACAGTAGATTATCATATTCTCAAACTGACCATGGCTCATCCTGTTACTAACTGAACAAGAGCTCATTTGTCTGGAGGTGGCAGAAACTGAACAATTTTCTGTTGTTTAATTGGAGCCTGCAGCATCCCCGTTTCCAAACTCATCCAGGAGAATCAGTGTGACTTCAATCAAAAGGTTTCCCTGGATAAAAGCCTCATATTAGCACCACTGTTTCTACCACAGTCCATATTTCCATGCTTCATTATATTCCCAATATTGTAATTAGTGATTAATTTGATCCAAAAAAAATTTTGTTTTTTGCTTGCTTGCCTAGAGTTACATGAGAAGATTATGTCTGTGCGTAAGTATAAAGCTAGCGCCAGGAGGCAATTAGCTTAGCTTAGCATAAAGACTGGAAACAGAGCAAAACAGCTAGCCTTTAAATGGTTCAAAATAGAATCATTTTGTTTCTGTTTTAGAGTGGCATTGATCTTCCCATCTAACTCTCAACAAGAACGCTCATAATGTTTCCCAAAATGTCAAACTATTCCTTTAACCAATTCATATTAGTCATTGCCATGCTAACATATTAAGCATTTCATAATTAAAACTTTTCCCCTGTTCATGAGGACGTGTCCTTTCTGTCTTGCTGGCTTTAACTAACAATGAGAATTCCTTCACTGTCCTGCAGACAATCAAGGATGCACCACAGCCAGCAGTAGACGTAGAGGTACAACCAGTTGTAGAAGTGCAGGTAAACTAGAGAGTGTGCTCAGTCTTCCCAGTGGTACTCAGGGAATGTGATATCAATGTATTCTAATGTGAGTTTGAATCTGCCGGCACGATTTTAATAGTCTTTCAGCAAACCTTAGTCTTACTTCATCATATTTTAATGATGTTCATAACAGGCATGCCACACACAGTCAATTACAGCATTTTCACATATCCATCTTAATCTGCATCGCTTCAGAATTAAAAAAGTAGTTTTGCTCTGCAGGAGACACCAGTGGAGGTGCCAGAGCCAGTTGTAGAAGTCCAGGTAAATCAAAGGAGAGTTCTCAATCTTGGGGTTTTGTCTTTTTTAGGGAGTGGAATAATCTTCTGATCCTCTGATTATATCACATCTCCATGTTCTAAATTGCACAGGTTTTTTTTTTTTTTTTTTTACATGTTCTGATTCATTTGCATCCGCTCAGAGTGAAAATAATGTTGAACCTCACGAGACAGCCGAGGAGGTGGCACAGCCAGTTGTGGAGGAGCAGGTAAATCAGCAGGAAGTGCTCTGGAATATTAATTCTTAATTTTCTTCACTCTACAGACGCCTCTGACATGATGTTGTACCAGATGTACCAAATATTAAGTCGAACCAAATATAATCTTTCATTCGTTTCAGTTAACGCATGAAATCTGGCATTTACAAAAAGCAAACTATTTTCTCACATTTTGATTAATTAATTGAAATTGTATCACCAATTTCTGAATGTTGTACATTTCAATGATGACAGATGATCAGCCCATGATTTATTGCATTTCATACAACATTTAGATAGATGGGAAAACAAACAATTTTTCATTCCCTGCAGATGGAGGAAGAGGTACCACAGCCAGAGGTAGAAGCTGAGGTAAATTAAAGGAGTTTGCTTTCTTTCCGATAGTTAGGAGAGAAGATCGATACTGATTTCATATGTCTGTATGAAGCCAACAGCCAACTGCCGGTTAGCTTAGCTTAGCATAAAGACTGGAAACGGGGGGAAACAGCTAGCCTGGCTCTGTCCGAGGGTAACCTCTAAAGCTCACTAACACATTATATTCCATAAAAAATAATAATGTCTTTACTTTCCATTTATATTTTGTGGGGATTGAACAAACAAGATGTAACTTTTTTATTACTTTTGGACAGAGCCAGGTTAACTGTTTCCCCCGTTTATGCTGAGCCAAGCCAACCATCTCCTGCATCATATTTAACGTGCATGTAAATGGTATCAATCTTCTCATCTCTTGGCAAGAATGAAAGAATTTCCCAAAGTGTTGAACTATTCACCCAAAGGACAACACTCTCCGAATCTTCAGTGTAGATTGAAACATTCTCTTTCCTATTTTCTTCTTTTTTACAGATAATAACATTCTTGACTTTTGCACATGACGGTGTGGGCTTCTTTATTCTTACAGGGGTCGGTTCTTATCAGATTTTTCTCCTCCTCCGCCTCCTTTTCTGCTCTTATCCATCCTGGATTTTTTTCCCCCTTTTACCTCTTCTTTCACTTTGCAGGTGGCAGCTCCTGCCCTCATTTTGTCAGTTTCAGTGATACTTATCCCTTTAATTTGTAAATAGCTCATGATATGTATTTCCTTCTTTGCCGTTTTGATAAAAGAAGGTGGATCCCTCAAAAGCCAGCACTCTGGAGGCTGCTGCAAAGCCAGAACCGCCTCCGCCTGTTCAGGAAGAAAAGAGAACAGCCTCAAAATCAGCCTTCCTGTCTTTCTTCAAGCCTAAAGTAAGGATATATTTAGTTACTCTTTATGGGTCTTTAAAATATCTGAAAATGATTCAGAGTATGAATTGTGATTACTAAACAGAAAGTAACAGATTCATGTGAATTTGAGGTACTGTTAGACAACATGACAACAAAAGTCCAGGCAGCCTCCACAAGTGGAGTCCGGCTCCTCAGGAGAACAACTGGACTGGTAAATACAGTCAAATTACCTCTCGAGAACAGATGCATTATTAACCAGAGAACTTTCATCAATCACATCTGGTATTAAACAACTGCTCTAAAACAACTTTTTTTGGCAGAAGTATTTTTCTCCATCTGTTATTATATTTGAAAATAATAACAACACACGTCAGTGCTCCTATGATCATCCCTCATTATGTTGCAGTCACTAAGACACACTGGATCCTAACAGCTGGTACATCTTAATGTCACTTCAAATTCTACATCTGATGCCATCTCAAAGTCCATCTGCATACATTGTTATGTGGCGATACAGACATCGGATCCACGGCTGCTCCGGGACTGGAATAATTCAGTTTTTCATTATGCACACCATACAACACTTTCAGGCTGCTGATCCAAAGAAGCCGACCGCCGCCGCAGCTGCAGCAGCGGCAGAGGCAGCTCCGACGGTTAAAGCCAAGGAGGAACCCAAAGCAGCAGCCAAGTCGTCAGAGGCGGTTGTAGACACCAAACCAGCTTCAGTGGCCTCCCAAGCTGGGGATGATGCAGCCAATGTGCCCCGGAAACTGGAGAAGAGGAACTCCATCCACCTGTTCTTTAAAAATCTGGTAAGGAGCGTCTCTTTCCCCTAGACACATCGCTGACTGTTTATTCAGGTTTATTTTGAATGGCCCTGCATGTTGCAATATGTCGTTACTTCATCTCCACTAGATGGCAGCAGCAACTCATTGACTGACTAAAGATGTGGGGCCTGTTTCACAGTGCAGGGCACATCATATTACACATCCTGTGAATTGTTTCGCACAGATTGCTTTTAATAACTTAGTTAATATATTTGACTTGATTGAATGTAGTTAAATGAAGCAATCATACAAGTGAGAAAATAAGGAGGTACTTTTTACTCTTTACAAAGACCTGAAGCTAGAAATTGTTCCCCACAACTAGCATCAAAAACAAAGTTTAGATATGAGGTGGATGACATGGCTCTATAAAGAGTAGTACAGTAGATACTGTAATATGATTTTCTCACTTAAAATTTCAGGGTCAGAAACGTAACTCTACAGACGCCGGGGTCCAGACAGAGCCAGTCACTGTCGCTGCAGCAGCTGAGAAGGCCAAATGAAACCAAAACCAACAGTGAAGTTTCCCTGTACAGAATCTCCCCTTCTTTCCTGCTCTTACTCAATCTTTATCTCTCTCTCTCTCTCTCTCTCTCATCTCCCTTTCAACCCCTGTTGAATTACTTTAACTACGTTTTTTTGTTTTTGTTACTGTTTAGAAGTTACAATAAGAGAGGAAAAGTGACTGAGAGGTTAAAAGCAAGTGAACAGCTGTGAGACAGATGAACAGTGGGCAGGTAGCCGAAGTGGTGGTGATTTGAAATGGTCAAAGGCGAGGTCGTTGCGATATATATATATATATATATATATTTCTTTTTTTTTTTGGGTCATATAAATGTCTTGACAAGTATAGCAATGTGAGTGTGAAACCTTTTCTACAGACATTTAATGTGACTTCTCTCTGTTCTTGCAACCTGACATACTGGGCTTACGCAACAGACACTACCCTGCTTTGCTTTTAGCGATGAATTTGTCAAAAACATTTAAAAAAACGCATTGTCATATAGGCTTTATTTTTACAGTTCATACCAGAAAAATCATGCAGTTGTGGCAATGCAGAGCTTAATATGAAACGATATAAAAGAACTTAAACAACCGAGCTGATAAGAGGAGCATGTTCACATAACAAACTGCACTTACAGATTTTGTAACTTTATGTAAGCTATATGTAGACTAAAGCACATGCACACCTATCCTAACAGTCATGTATTGGGCCATAAGGAAAAATCACAATCTTTACTGTTTACTATGGGGAACTGATTGTAAGTGTTCACGTTAACAAATCCATCTGAGGTGGCAAAACAGTGTCGATGCGCAAATGTGTCCTTGTGGTGCGTTCTGCAGTAGTCATGAATCACAGGCGATTAGCTTTTAATTTGATTGCAGCACTTTGTGTCATGTAATTTAATGGAGAGTCTTATGGTGTTGTTTGTGTTTGGCATATGTGCAATTAATATCAAGCTTTTTGTTTGCCTATATGTATGTATGCGTGTTTGTGTGACTTCAGCCCATTTGAAGACAATAAATATGTTCAACATTCATTTGTTTTGGCGTAAAACTAGAAACGTAATCAAGCATAACTGGGTGTTGCAACAGCTGCAGAAAATATGTGACTCCGCAGGTTTGGCGAAAAGTAAACGTGACATTCTTCCACCAGTAACATCCAAATCACTTTGATTGCACACGAGTTACAGCACTGTGAGCCAGCAAGGCGTGCCACGTGAGTCATGTTGGGTGTAGAGGCAAATACTGTAAGCCTTACTCATCTATGTATTTATTTGTATCGCTGACAGACCAGTGACAGTTATCTGACGGACACGGTCGCAAAAAAGAAAACTGACCTCAGCGCATCATTTGTAAGTGTGACAGACAGAGAGATGACAGCTGGACATCACTATTGAATGCTAATTTACATTTTTTGAGTCCACGAGACACCTTAGAGATAAAAGATGTAAAACAAGATCTAAGGAATTGTATATTTCAGGCAAAGGAAGCCCTCAAATCTTCTTTTACCATTTATGATGTAATTTCTATGATGGATAGCACATTGTGAAGTCTTTGGAAGGATGTGTTTTAGATAGTAATGTCTGAGGCCCACCATTAAGTGATGAGTCGCTGCCCCTGAAGGCATAACTCACACTGCTCCTTTGTTATCAATGGGACACACTCCTCTTGCATTACCCTCCATAATAGGTGTGATCATTTTAAATTGTGCATCAAAGTAATTGCCACGGCACTGAAGGAGAAAAAGTGAGGTACTGCTTGCACTGCATAAGACATGTGATCCATTGTCTGTCCTTTTCCCCCCTGAGGATTGTTTCAAATTGTGTGACGTTTTTGCCAACAAAAGAGCTCAGGTTCATTACCAAACATAAAATCATAAGACGCACTTCACATTATCTTAAAATGAAAGACTTTATAGTACCCTCACTGAATCTCACAACCAGTTCCGGATGTCTTCACTTTCCTACGCAGCCTGTTATGCGTCTGGGTGTCCTGGCAAAAGAATGGTGCAGGCGAAGACAACAGCTGCATGTCCCTGCATGCAGTATGCCAGAGGTTTTAAAGGGAGGGCTTTTCTGTACAATTATGAATTTAGCAATTATCAAATGTCATGAGGGCTGGTCAACCCCTTCTGCACAATCACAGACCACAATGACCTGGGTGGCTTATTAAAATAGAAACGGTTATAGGATTTGACAATGCAAAAAAGACTGTACACTGCACAAGATCTGCTTGACCACCATGTTGCTGCAGTTCATCCCAGGACAATGCATGTGACTGTGTGAATGCACTGAGCTCAGAGGGGGTGGAACAAGGGAACAGTGGGCAGGGAGGCCTGACAGGAGGCCTGCTGTCAGCACTAATGTGCATCACGGCACTGCTCGCTAGTAACAGGTCTGTTCTGTGGGGAGACATTAGGGTGAAACAATTCCAGGGACCAATGAGAAGACACAGTAATCATTAATTCTGATCTGATAACAAATCAATAGCAGTGATCTAGCATCTTTGCAACCGTCTGATTCGCTTTAACAGGGACAATGACAGTGAATCCGCAGGTCCTGCAGGCACAATGTGTGTGTCTGTGTGTGAGGGAGGCATTCGAATGCAGATGCTCTCAAGTGATTTTTAGGGTTGTTTTCAGGGGAACGTTACATCCTACTGGATGGACTAAGGGCATCTACGTATCTACGTTTGATACCAGAAATCCTATAAATGACTTATGTTATTTTGATGCACTGTAATGTTACCGTCGTGTGTTGAGAAAAAACACTGACTTCATTGTAAACCTCAGTGTCAATTATAAGATTTTTAAGGCAAATGTTCTGATTAAACGCTTCCATTTCCTAGTTTGTGTTTGGTTTGAAAAGTTTGTTGCAAGTACCCAGAAAAACAGCAAATTGACTTGGGGAGTGACGTCCAAAACAAGATAACATGTACTGTGCTGCTATGGAAACAGCACGGCAATGGTAAATATTAGGCAAAATGGACTCCTGGCTTTGTATCTTTAGGAGAAAATCTGTCTTCATTGAGGTGTGGTTCTCCTAATCTGCCAATTTCAAGCATTTATGTGACTGACTGTTCCCTCGACTGTGTAGTTTCTGTTTGACAGCAGATTATGGTCACAAGAATTATTGTGTATCTTTATATATTAGTTTATCTTGAAAGATCGACTGAAAGATTATTCAACAGAAAGAACATCAAGAGCTAACTGAATATTTATTATTGCATAGACTATGTTTTTTTGTGCATTTGCTTTTTTGTGTGTTTCTTTTGTTTTGTATTGCATGTACCTATTACTGGGCAACAAGTGTGGCTGTCCACTTACGTTATATTGTTTGTTTAAAAGATTAGTAACTATATCCATATGGGTCACCATGGAATAAAGAAAAAGTCAAAGTCAAAACAGGAGTGCACGAGCAGTAGAACAAGGAGACCCCCCCCCACCTTTTTGTCAGGAAAGGAGCAAAATATTTCAAACATGTGGACTATCATCAGTAGTCATATTTCTGTTTTTATTAAAGATGCTATTGCTATTATCAGTCATATTCCAGTTATTATTACAGCTGTAACTACTATTATTAATCATATGATATGGTGCTGCTATGTCTCTCTCTCTCTCGACTCTGTGTCCTCTCTCTCTCTCTCTCTCACTCTGTTCTCTCCTCTCTCTCTCTCTTCTCGCTCTCTGTCTCTCTCTCTCTCTCTCACTCTGTGTCTCTCTCTGTCTCTCTCTCTCTCTCTCTCTGTCTCTCTCTCTCTCTCTCTCTCTGTGTCCTCTCTCTCTCTCTCACTCTGTCTCTCTCTCTCTCTCTCTGTGTCTCTCTCTCTGTCTCTCTCTCTCTCTCTCTGTGTCTCTCTCTCTCTCTCACTCTGTCTCTCTCTCTCTCTCTGGTCTCTCTCTCTCTGTCTCTCTCTGTCTCTCTCTCTTCTCTCTCTCTCTCTCTGTCTCTCTCTCTCTCTCTCTCTCTGTCTCTCTCTCTCTCTCTCTCTCTCTCTCTCTCTCTGTCTCTCTCTCTCCTGTCTCTCTCTCTCTCTCTGTCTCTCTCTCTCTCTCTGTCTCTCCTCTCTCTCTCTCACTTTCTCTCTCTCTCTCTCTCTCTCTCTCTCTCTCTCTCTCTCTCTCTGTCCTCTCTCTCTCTGTCTCTCTCTCTCACTCTGTCTCTCTCTTCTCTCTGTCTCTCTCTCTCTGTCTCTCTCTCTCTGTCTCTCTCTCTCTGGTCTCTCTCTCTCACTCTGTCTCTCTCTCTCTCTCTGTCTCTCTCTCTCTCTCTCTGTCTCTCTCACTCTCTCTCTCTCTCTCTCTCTCTCTCTCTCCTCGTCTCTCATCTCTGTCTCTCTCTCTCTGTCTCTCTCTCTCACTCTGTCTCCTCTCTCTCTCTGTCTCTCTCTCTCTCTCTCTCTCTCTCTGTCTCTCTCTCTCTGTCTCTCTCTCTCACTCTGTCTCTCTCTCATCTCTGTCTCTCTCTGTCTGTCTCTCTCTCTCTGTCTCTCTCTCTCTCTCAACCCAACCAATCAAAGCAGATGAGTACGGTCCAGACCTGCTCTATTTGTAAAGGTGTCATGAGATGACTTCTGTTGTGATTTGTCGCTACATAAATGAAACTGAATCGAAAATGTGCAGAACTCAGAAAAAGGGAATGCTTTCGGTGACTGATAAAATTCCTCTGACGATCAACAACACAACAGCTGGCTGCACTGAATAAACATCAGCGGCTAGGGGTGAGAAGGGAGATTATATATTGTCAGTCTTTCAGGAGCGACACCAGGATATGAAGAAGCCAGGCTGTGAATCTGGAGGAGAACAATGCAGTCAGCTGCTCCTGACACGTCAAGACAAAAAGCCTTTCCCCATTCGCTGATCCAGTTCCTATCTGGGTGTCTGTCAACTGAATACATAATTATTCATTCAAGCATTCAGTTTTTTTTTTTTCAAGATGCTACTTTATCTTTAATTAGACTTCTCTGCTTTTGCTTTAGTGCTGAACGCGTACACGTGGTGTTGTTTGTTTCTTTGTAAGGAAACAAGCTGAGAGAACGAGTTTGCAGGATTTTGAAAAGAGAAATTACATTAGCATAAAGTCAAACAATAGGACAAAGTTAATTAAATCAGCTAAAAGTAAACAATGCAAACCCACTTGTTGCAGAGCATGAATCCAGTGACGTGACAGTGACATGACGTCCAGTTGAAGACATATTTGTCTGGTTAAACACAAACTACCACCACCTCCACTCAGGGGCTAATATTATGTACTAATACTATAATAATATGGTACTTTTCAACATATCGTGTCAAACTTGGGTTAAATAGGCCATCTTGTTCTCAATGTGCTAGTGCTAAATAATGACAGCCTGTATGTGTTTAAGCAGCTCAGTACATAGTATTCCCATAATATGATAATCATTTGTTTGTACCCCCTCTGCAAGTACTCTAATTTCAGTAATTTTGTGGTAATCTTTGTGCTCTGTACCCCTGAGGAATCCTGGGTTTTACTAACACAGAGGTACAAGCTATTTTACTTAAGTCAAATCTAATACTTTAAGTACATTTTGCTGGTAATATTTTTGTGCTTGTACTTGAGTGAAATCTGTAGGACTTTTACTTGTAACACAGCGGTACAGCTATTTTTACTTAAGTAAAAGATATGAGTACTTCTTCCACCACTGCACATAAAGTGTCTTTTTTTGTATGATAGACAACAACATCTCTTGGCAATTTCATCATCCTGAGGCATCATACTGCTTCTCCAGATTGATAGCCTTTCACGGAGCCTTTGTGGTCGCAGAACAATAGGAAATGAGCGGGAGGCCTCAATGTGTCACATGTGGTGCCTTTGATTAACATACTAGACTTGTTTGTGTAACAGGATCTCGGGGTGAGGAAAGAATACCAAAAACTGAATCAGAGTATTGCAGGGGGGTACAAACAAATGTTTTAATTTAGGGGCAGAACATGTAAGAGCTGCAAAACACATACAGGATGTCTTATTTAGCACTGCAAAGAGAACAAGTGGCCTATTTAACCCACAGTTTGACACGATATGATGAAAAATACATATTATTATAGTTTTGTACAATATTAGCCCCTGTGTCTAACATGTGATAGGCATGCGGTCTCTGTTGGTATCTGGCATGTTCACAATAATCACATTTATTACAGCAGTCTGCTTGTCTGCTTTCCAAACCTGCAGATCCACTTGTGGTTTTATTATATAAAGCACACTGCATTGGTCTGACCTGTTTGGTAACAACAAGTATTTCAAAAACAACTTTTAATACATCTAATAGCATATACATATACGAGAGGGAGGATACTGCAACAACCCAGCCTAATGGTAGAGATGGTTTTGGTAAGTGGTGTCAGTCTTTGTTCACTGTTTCTTAGCTGGGAGGGAGTGGTCATTGATAAAGTTTTTTTTTCCTTTCAGACATTGCTGCCATTGTGTGTGTGTGTGTGTGTGTGTGTATGTCTCAGTATACACTGAAGTCTACTGAATATCTTCATTGATTATGTGATGTATGGCTTTAAGCTACCATCAATGCCCTGTGTGGAAGGGTTTAAGGGTGGAGGAGGGGCTGCTATTCAACTTCACATTAGGGTGCTACTGTAGGTGACGGTCTTTAGCTCACACAAATGTAGTATTATTATAATATAGTATAATGTAGTATTTTGTGCCTATGCAACGGAATAATGACTTTACATTGTCCCTGTCATAATTTAGTAAAACATTAGCATTATTATAATATGTTATTATAAGCCTCTCCCTCTCTTCAAGATCATACATGTCTTCATCACCGCAAATTCAATTGGATGTTAAACTGGCCGTGTTTTATGCCGTGAAACAGGAAGAAGTGGAAATTTGTCATGACTCAACCAACCTGCTTCTGCAAAAAAAAAAAAAAAAAAACTCATGTTACTGAGAAAAAGTTTGTGGCACCCCTCCCCCATCTCCACATGGTGGCTGAAGCATGACGTGAGAGCGTGGAAGAAGGCTTCACTTTAAAGCAGCCTCAATGATGCAGCATTACATATCAAACGGTGTTGTTGTTGCTGTGTGTCCTGTGGCTCTAATCAGCACACAAACCGCACTCTGCGACAGTTTGCATATATTAAAGCAGCTTTAGACGCGTTATCAACTGGGGAGCCCCAAAACTAAACACAGTATAATAAACAAACAAAACAAAACAAAACACACACACAATATTAGCCTTCACTGTATAGCACCATGGGATTGTAACCTGTGTGATTTAAAATACAAATCAACAGATTGTCATACCTGTTCCAGCGACATGTGCGATGATGTCATAAAAAAACACATTACACAGATGAGCTCATTGTTTTTAATGGCGTGTATTATTTAAGATTACATCTACTTTCTCCTTCTGTTATTCGTGACCACGTGACTGCCCTATGGGTTTTCTTTTTTTTGGGGGGGGGGTTGCCGTGCACGCGCTCCATCCCCCCCCCCCCCCTTTGAGAATCGTTAGGAGGGCGCGCGCCTCAGAGCTCAACAGCTGCACAGAGAAGAGTCGGACTCGGACAAGTCGAACAAATATGATTCACATTCAAACAATTGAGTAGGTGAGCTCGTCCGCCGGCCGACGCGGCGTGAAATGAGGAGGCAGCTCGCACCAAAACGGCTTCGCTCCCTGAACTCAGTCGCTCCGTAGCGTCCGTGTCATTATTAATCCGGAAACTCTCCGTCGGTAGGTATTGTTTGGTGAGTTTCTACACTTGAGTCGGGAGTCGAGGCGAACAGAAAGGTGTACTTTTTTTTTTTTTAAGCTAACGTCGGTGTCGGTAGAGTGCGAGTCGCCCTGCCCGGAGTTCACGGTTTAACGTGTAACTTGGCGACGTTAGCGTGTCGTTAAGTTACTTATCTGGAGGAGGAGGAGGAGGAGGAGGGTGGGGGTTTAACTTTTCAAACTGCCGTTAATCAAATCAATAAGCAGCAACGTAAGTACACAAAGTATGGCTGATGTTGATTTGCACCAATCTGTTGTGATGAAACACAATTAGTGACCGTCCTCGGGGACGCGGTGGTAGTCGAGTTGAACTGTTAGCCAAACTCTGCTTCTTAATGATTTGAATTGTTCCCAATCAGAGTTAACGCCAGCAACGTGATTGATTATCGATCCGCGGCTGCTCGAAAACGGAAACCAATTCCTCCTCGTGCTCTGCTTTATTATGCACATATAGAGATGTAATAGCCCCGGACTCTCTGGTGAAGTTACCGTGAAGTTAACTTCCGTTGTAAGCTGTTAACTGTGACTTTTCAGCATCCCCTCACGGGAAAACTAACGTTAAATGGTCTCAACGAGGGCTGCGCCTCCTTGAATAACAAGCTGGCTAACGTTAACCTCACACAAAGCATGCGTGTGCTTTAAAAGAGAAAAATCACTGGCTCATCATCGACAGTTGGCTGTGCTCACCTGGACTCAGTCAGAAGTACACACAACTGCTTAAAGCAAGAAATACTGAGTTTGGTACCAGCGTTATAGTTTGTTTAAAAAATACAATGTTGTATTATTGAGGGGAAAAGGGGTGATTCACTGGGAAGTGACTAGAAACTTACAGTTGGGACTTCCCCAATTACATTGCCAGGTTGTAACACTATATTGGTGATGTAATGTTAATTAATTAATTTGGTAGAATTTAAAAAAAAAAAAAAAAAAAAAAAAAGAAAGAAAGAAAAGAAAAAGTCATGTAGATAGTTTGATGCTACAGTGGCTGCTGTATGTTTTGCTGTTGCCACGGTCTTCACCTGCATTTGCATCAGCCTTGAGCCCTTTAATCTGCCGGTCCAGTCAACTCCACTCTTGTGCCAGTCAAACTAACAGTGTGGTTTGAATTTCTTTAACTTTCTCTGTATGTATAAGCAGTTCATTATGCATGCCGAAAGAACTGCTGTGACAAGGAGGTAGTCGGGCAGTGGTCACAAGGCAGAAGGGAAAACAAAACTTACACCTGGAGCATACCGTATGAATGTGCAAAGTGTGCGTCCACAAGGCAGCCAGGGACCGTAGGCTAGTATAATATCAAAAACAAAAGTCTTTATATCTTAAGTGGCTGCTGTTTAATGTTTAGCACCAATCAAACTGAAGTCTGCATAACATTTGTCAAGTATTAATTTTGGGTGTGGCCAAGAAACAAGATGGTTGTAAAATGAGAAGTTGTTTGTGTCCAAAAAATGTTAAATATTACATTAATGGTTTAATGAAAAGGTATTTGAATACTATTTTATTCAATTGCAGTATTTTGTCTAATATTTAATAGTGACTATTATCATTTACACTCATTTTGAAACAATGCAGTTGACAAATTAACCATAACCTTTTTAAATGTGAGCTAGAATGACAGTATAAACCTATATAAGGATATTAACCCTATTAAGTTAGTGTGATATCAAGTATGACAAATTCTGTAGTTGATTGTTCACAAATTAAGTTTTATATTCATACTAAGATATACATGCTAAGAATTGAGAAAAAAATAATCTTTGTGAGCAAGAAAAACACTGTTTTTGTATGTTTTATCTTTGGCTGCAGGAAATGAGTTGTCGAGTGAGTTAGCAGTTGATTGTTGAAGAAGATACATTTCCTGTTTCAGTATAAGGGAGGACAACTCTCTCTGCGTGGTGTATTTTAAGCTGATTTTATCTTAAATTAGGTAGTAGCTACCTGATTCTGTTTTGATATTCAGCAGTGCCTAAAGATACTTTTCCCATTTTTTTCCCCCAGGCTATAATCTGGACAGTGTGCACAGCAGAGGACAATGCCGACTCACTCGTTGCTGCCGTGTGTGGAGAGCCCAGATGAACTTGCCCAAGATGTTCTTATAAGTAACAATGCAAGCATCCCAGGGCCTGGCTCTAGCATGACACCACACACCACCTACTCAGAAAAGGCTGTGTTGCAATCTGAAGGAAGTGTGCCACTATCTTGTATGTTCTGTGATCAGACTTTTACTCATCAGGATGAGCTAGGACCCCACGTATTAACACAGCACCCCACCACTTTCTTTGAACCCGCTGTGCTTCGAGTTGAAGCTGAATTCAGGATCCCAGGAGAGAGACCCCGGCCCAAACCGAGCAGCCTCCCTATTGAAAAAGAGGAGGTTCACAGCTGTATTGTGTGTGGTCAGGTTTCACAAGATGCGGGTGAGCTGGAGACCCACTTGAGGAAACACAAGGACTACTTTACTTACTGCTGCAATGTCTGTGGACGGCGGTTTAGAGAGCCCTGGTTCCTCAAGAACCACATGAAGATGCATGTAAAACCGGGAGCAAAGAGCAAGGCCCAGCAAGACCTGGAGACCCCGGTCACAGTCAATGGCATTGTCCAAGACTCTGCTCCAGAGCCTGTAGTCACTATTTACAAAATGTGCATGGTTTGTGGGTTTTTCTTCCCTGACCATGACAGTTTGGCTGAACACAGTAAAGTACACAACCGAGAGGTGGAGCCTGACAAAGATAAAGACGAGGAGAACCTGGATGGCACTACTGAATCCCTTACCAAACAGGAAACATTTCTTCACAGTCTAAGACTTCTGCCTCGCTCTACAGGAAATAGTTTGCAACATGAGAGATCATCAAAATGGATTCCTCAGCTAGATCCATTCAATACATATCAGGCCTGGCAACTTGCTACAAAGGGCAAGATAGCAGTTGGTCCTAATACTACTAAAGATATTGGCCAGGAAGCCAGCACAGACAATGAAGAATGCGGCTCTGATAAGGAGGAGTTGAATAATATTTGGTCTGAGGGACAAGGAGACAAAGCTACGAAAGAGGTCCTTGGGAGAGAGCTCCGGTCTCAGCAGCAGACTGTAGTAGAAAACTCAGAACCACAGCGGAGGTCTCTAATGCAGAAAGATAAGGACAAAGAAAGGCCAACCACTTGTGGGGAATGTCATAGAACCTTCAGGACCTACCACCAGTTAGTTCTCCACTCCAGGGTCCATAAGCGTGAGAGAGGAGGCGAAGAGAGTCCAACTTCCTCTGTTGACGGGAAGTTGTCGAGAGTAGGCTCACTTGAGCATGCAGAGGAAGGCTCTGAGGAGGGCTTCGAGGAAGCAGCGCTGACAGAAAACCTGGGTCCAGGTAAATTTAGGGCTCATTACTTTCTCATGCACCACTCACTGTCTTGCCAGTTGTTTCATACAAAGAACTCTGTTACCAAGTGCTCCCTCTGCTGATAGGAGGGATTATAGCACTTGGCTTTTGCAATGTTTTGTTTGTCCTATTCCTTTCTACGTATTTATTTATGCATTTGTGTGTGTTTTCAAAGGCGAAGATGGTTTTGATCGATCAAAAGTCAGATCAAAAGAATGCAGTTACTGTGGCAAGTCATTCCGATCAAGCTATTACCTCACAGTTCATCAGAGGACTCACACAGGTATTCGTAACACATTTGGCTTGAATGATTTATTCATAGATTTGAGAGTGCATACATTAACTCAGTGCTATACAGCAGGTCTCATTCTGTGGCTTGTATTTCAAACTATGTTCATACTTAACTATTTGTTTGTTTCAGGTGAAAAACCGTTCAAGTGTGCTTACTGCGACTATGCTGCAGCCCAGAAGACTTCCCTGAAGTATCACCTGGATCGGCGTCACAAGGACAAACCTTATGTGGACATTCCCAGCAGACCTGTGCCTTCAGTGCCCTCTCCTAATGATGGAAAACATGGAAATGACAATGAAAATCCTGCTCCAAATAGATCCAAACTCTGGGTTCCTGGAGCCAGATCGTGCACCAATGGAACGCCAGAGGACAGATTTGATAGCATAGGTAGCAAGCTTGGCAGACCACTCGTCCAGATGAATGCTGAGTGTGAGAAATTAATTTCCAAGTCTGCTTACTCCCCGATTGATGATGTGGTCGTAAAGTGCCCCGTACCTGTTAACCTGAAGATGGAAAGGGAGGAGATAAAAGACGAGAACTCTGAGGCCCCATTAAATCTGTCTTTAAAAGTGTCTCTCTCCATCTCTGCCAGTGCA
Source organism: Enoplosus armatus (assembly GCF_043641665.1). Taxonomy (NCBI): domain Eukaryota; kingdom Metazoa; phylum Chordata; class Actinopteri; order Centrarchiformes; family Enoplosidae; genus Enoplosus; species Enoplosus armatus. The sequence continues at coordinate 22,554,350 of NC_092187.1, forward strand.
GAACCCAGAAATGCATTAATTCCAATTGCCTGTTCGTTTTGTGCATATAAAACCATGTACCCAGAGGTTATGATAATGCACAAAAAGCTGACTCATAAAGACAAGTCAGACGGTACAAAGAAGAATGGATTCGGAGGCAGCTTGAAACAAAAACGTTACACAGGTTGCCCCCCTGCGCTTGATGGGAAAGATGTCGCCCCACTTCCGATGATTGACCAGCGCCACCCTCGTCGAACCAAGTCCCCACCCCCCCAACCTGCAAAACCTCAAGAAAAGACACCTATTAACCCACCTCAAGGTCCTAAGCGGTCCCCTATCCATGCACCCCTCCATGATGTTGTCCAGGAGACCCAGCGTCATAGACACAACATTGATGCACACCCCAGTCAGGAATCCTCCCGCTATACAGAACTCATGAGGAAGTCCAACACAGGCAGCAAGTATGTCATGGACCGAACGGGCCCTCCAGACAGAGTGGGAATCGGTGAGAGGAGTTACCCAGCGAGAAGCGGCGTCATTTGGCACTCAGATGCTGCCAGGCTGTGCCTGTCGAGCCGATTTGGGAGCCTCCCCCAGATGGATTTTGGTGAACCTTCCAGCAAGAGATTCAAGTATGCGGTGCCTACAGGCAGGGAAGCTGACACCGGCGAGAAGCCTGGCTTCAGAGGACCAGCAGGGGACGGATCTAACAGGCTGCTTATCTCAGGGAGAAGTGTGAAAACCACATCACAAGGTTCAGGTCCATCCACAGTTTCTGAGACCCTGGGTCCTTTGAAGACTACATCTACATCTATGGGAGGCGGTTTGGACACTGAGTGGGGCATGATGAACCTTCTGCGCTCCTACACACCCAATGACCTGGCCTCTCTCTATCACAGCACACCAACCAACCCCAGTCATGGAGGACTGACCAACCCAAGAGCAGGTATGTATTAGGTTAGCTGGTTCAGGAACAGGTACACAAAGTGGTACAGAGTTTTATTCAAACTAGGCTACTTTATATACATATTCTAGCAGTTTGTAGAGTTAACATCAAAGGTTTTTTCTCAGGGGGCAGAACTGTGCTGTACCAACACTTACCCACTCTGCCCAACCTGCAGAGGAGAGACCCCTCAGGCCCTTTCCCTAATCAACGCTATGGGACCACTGACAAAAGTACCTAAAGTGGCACTAAGGTAAAAGGTTGAAGTACATGAAATTAGAGCTTCCTTTTTTTTTTCTTTTTCTTCACACTCTGACCAGAATCATATTTGAAAATATAAAGGTATCCTCTTTCTTCTCTCTAGATTTGAACTGTGCTGCTACCTTATTTTTTGGAGAACTTCTTGGAAAGTTGGTTTAATGTACAGATTTAAGAGAGATGGTTTGTGCTCAAAAAGTGTCTAGGCTCCCCTAATTTCATATTTTTTCAAGAGATGAAGATTTGTTTTGCACAGACATTTCAGGGCTGAGGCCTTCAGTGCACATTTGTTTTCTCTTTTTTTTTTTTTTTGAATGGAAAAAGTGCAGCTCACCTCTCTTTGAAGATATTCCACTGGTGTGCACTGTGATTTATATATATATTTTTTTTTTTTCACTCGAAACTGTTGCTTAATCCATATTCGACCCACACTAATGTTCAGATATCTGTAAGTGTCTATGACATAACAGTACAATTTGTATGTGGGATCACATAAATATATCTGTAAGTTTATTACATAAAATATTAAGTAAAAACTTAAAAAAAATATAATTTGTGTGAACAATTGCTGCTCTGTTCACTTACTGTTGAAGCGCAGGCGGTAATTAAGCACTATTCTATTTTTTTTTTTCTTTTTCCAAGGCACTGAAGGGTGTGGGGATTTTCTGTGGAATAACTTGACGGCTTCGGCCCAGTGGTTTACAAACAGGCCACAGTAACGAGTCCTGTGTATGTAGAAGTGGTCTACCTCATGTTGTGCTCTAGACACTGTTGTTTTTGTAAAGCTGCTGTAGCTATCATATCAGCTGAGCCTCTATACCTAGTAGTCTATCGACTAGAGACAGATGTTTTGAGTTTGAGTATAACTAGAAGGACGTGTTTGTCAGTCACCGCATAACACAAACTCATCTGACGACAGAACTACTGCTGAGGCTGTATCGACCTATGGCACACGATTAACTGTAACACAATGTGGGTTGTGGATTTCTTTGATACACTTGGTATTTACAAGCCCAGTTTTAAACACAGAACAGATTTTGTGGTTTGTCCTTTTTTGAAATGGCGAATGGATATCATCTGCTTTAGTGGCGCCTCAAATCCATAAACCGTATTCCATGACTTCTGTTTTGTGTATTAAATGGTCATGCTGTATTATTTGGACTGCACATTTAGTCACTATTCATGAGTTTGCTTTTACTATGCAGAGTCTTGAAAGTGTTATTTCGTTTAAAGTGGCACCAGTCAGTCCCGGCTGGTCATCAGACGGCCTTGTAGTTGTTGTATGACTTTGTAGTTTGGAAGAAAAAAAAAAAATACACAAAAGCAGCTATGTTGATTAATGGCTCAATTAATTACACACTGTGAACGAGAAGTCTCAGGTTAACTCATATTCACAAGCTATTTAGTCTACTGTGTAATTTAGTATTTTTGCCAGTTTGAAAGGCTTGGGTTAAGTTATTTCTTTTTTGTTGTTGTTGTTTGGTATTCACATTACATGTGTACTTATGTAAAAATGAAAATATTGTTTGAGATTTGTATGACACATTTCAATAATAAAGTGAGAGGCGAAAAAGCTCCGTGGCGTTATTTGTTCACTTCGCTGATGGACACCTGGCCGCCCACAAAGACTCAGCACGACATGCATTCAATGAGACGGTAATTGGTGCCATTTGGCACGATCAACCTGTGTTTAATTTGGATATCTGCCAGGTGTTGGTCACACATACCTGTAGCTGAAATACTTTTTAAATAGTCTGATAGCACATAAGATATGTGTTGTATTAGACAGCTTGCAAATCAAATCTAGGTTGAGACTCTTACACATTTTTGCCTCTTTAGACTGTTTATTGTTAATTGCTGAGATGATTCCCGTTAGCTTCTGCCAGTACGGTTGTTTTTCTTCCTGGGCTTCGTTAGCACACACAAATATACATGGGACAAGATCTATACAATAGCAGTTATTAAAGAAAAAAGAATCACGAGAGAAATCTAAAAATAATATGATTCATATAGTTGGAAAAAAAAGACAAACAGGTTCGATGTTTACATTCCACCATAACTACAATGTATTTTGCAATTTGAAACCTTTTGGATTGGAAATGCTGATGCTTACAGCTCTCCCCATTTTGTAAACAATATTACGTGCTGAGACCAAGAGAGATGGTGGTTTAAAGTCATACCCAATGTCCTGGTTTCTTCAACCTGCTCTGGAAGCCAAAAGCGTAGATTTAGTTTTGGATAAATTCAGTACTAGGTTGTTTTTACATTCACCTTTTCCAGCTCCTCATCTCAGATCTCAGCTATATCATCAAGAAATAATTCAGGCTACATGTATCAGCCTCATAATGAAAATGTGTATGGATTTACACAAGACTGAAGAACATGTGGTGTACATTCCCTTTCCCCATCAGTGCCTCAGATTGACCGCTAGAGGGCAGTATTTACAAAGTCTAGATAATAGCTCTTTCAGATTCTGGTCTCAAAGCCCTGCATGTTCAGTCTGAAGGTAGACCTGTACATTGTGGCCAGGTTAATAATGAAATCACAGAACTACAGTGCAAAATACAGGAGTGTTTTTTATTGTCCCTGATGCTTGTGTAGACATTAAAATACACACGTTTGTCTTCATTGTAAAGCCTACACGTCTCCACACAGGACGACACTGCTGCACTGCTCTCTTTGGTTTGAAAGGTAACAGTAATAAGCCTGCTGCGCTCGTGACCACACCCTAATTGGTGATGTCACGCAGGTGTTGCTTATCAGCTGTCAAAAGGCAACACACCTGGCAATGACATCACTGATAGCGGTGTGGCTGAAAGTTTCAAACAGAGCAGTGCTTTTTGCTTTGTGAGTCAGTGAGCATTTTACTCCTTGAAAAGAGAGAGTCTGGTAATAGCTTCTACATCTGCAAGACACGAACACACTATTGTTGAATTTCCGCATACCTATAAACGGAGAAGACTGACAAAACCCATCACGGCTTTGCATTCAGTAAACAACAAATTGTAAGGGACAATCTTCAGCACATTGAACACTTTAAACTTTGATTCCCCCCCCCCCCCCATCCCCCTCCCTTTTTGAGTAGACCACATCTGTTTGCTGTCTGTTCCCCTGGGCCAGCACTGTGTAATCTATTGCATTAGCTCACATTAGTGCATATCGCCCATGGGCCTTGGTAATCACAAACGCAAAATGAGCATTTCACTTAGCATCACCCTCATATTCCCCCACACTATGGCAAACTTAGTGCAAACGCATGGCAGAGAACGCAAGTCGACAACAGCTTATGACATGCATCCCGTTACTCTCGATCCCCGTGTCCAGAGTGCTGCAAGGGTTTTTCATGTCTTAAGTCCCTTTGATAGGCAAAGATACACTTGAATTTTCTCTCTGTTTACTTCTTCTGTTCTGCATGTTTCTCTCTGTAATTTTTTTTTTGGGGGGGGGGCCTCAAGAAACCATAAAATTGGTGCATTTCTGTCAGAAATTTGGCCTGACCTTTACCTACGTCTTTATTCCTTAGATCCGTAGATGAATGGCACTGCAGGCCTTCCGTTCGTTAAGCTGCATCATTGCTGAGCTTAAAGGAGCCCAATACAGTAACGTAGTAGAAGAAAAGACAGATTCATAACACGGAGCATCTCTCAAACTTTCCCTACAAGTTACAGAAAACAGATTTTATTGATGATTAGAACTTTATTTATTTGACCACAGCTTACGTTCTTTATTCCCCCACTGGCATCCCTCACTGCCAATTACGCACGGAGATCTAGACAAGGACAACCCAAGAAAATAACCATCATGCAAATTCACCTGGGATTGTGTTTTTTCTCAAAATGCTTCGGCGTAAAACACCTGAGGTCTCCACAGCTCCTTATCGAGTTTCTTTCATCACTTTAAGGTTTTTGTGCGATAAGGATTCACGCAGCAGCCATTTTAGTGCACAATTCAATATTCAAATGGCATTTTGTGCTTGCACTGTCATCCATTCATCTATTCAGTGTGTTTGGTTTTAGAAGAGGTTATGTCTAGTAGTCTGTGACTGAGGATGTGTTTAGCTATTCAACCCTCTTTCTCTCCAGTAGTGTGACTATCAAATCCCCTACCTCCCTCCCTCCTTGTAAAGTAAACTTCATGTTTTTCTCCTTCCCCTTAAGTGCTCTCTCCTCTTATTTTCAGTCCTTTCATCACTCATAATTGTTGCCTCCAGATTGTCAACTTGCATGAATTAGCAATTGGGCCAACAAAGCGGATACGGTCAATTGTTGAATATCCTGTCAGAATTTGAGGCAGAAAGTCTGCTCTGGCTGTGATTGCTCATCATCGTCACCCCATTCCTCTGAGGAAGAGGAGCAATGTAATGGTTCCCACAAAAACAGCCCCTGGCCTAAGGAAAGGGATTTGGGTGTCTGGAGACAACAGGGGCCATATGGAGCAGGCTGAGATAGCAAGGCACATGTACAGAATAATGGATGACGTGTCATGTTTCATGTTGCCGAGAAGACATCAAGAGACTTGGTTTGGGGAAATCAAAAGGCTCACATACAGCAAAAGCGACTGTTGGACCATTTAGCATTTTTTTGTTTATTTTTATGTTGGGGGAGTGCTGAACATATAGCCTTGACGAATGTGTTGCTCTATTTTCAGTGCCTTTGGTTTGCTGAGGTTATTTGTAAGCACACAAAATGATGATTTTAGTGGGTTTTATACACACAGGCAGACAACTTTAACTGCATAATAACCTGTTTCAGATACAAAGATAACTTGTTTAGGTCAAGATATGGACAACTGTTGTATTCTACAAATCTCTTTGAGCCACATGTTGGTCAACAACTATAGAGTGTTGCAGGGATGACGTATGTTTACAGGCAAACCCGGAAGTTCCCTCGACTAAAAGCCAATGGGATTTTGGATTATTGCAGAAAATAAGCTCTGTGGCTAACAAAAGTTTATGATACTTACATGTTTTGTTCAGCAAGATTATCTTCACAAATGAACACCACTTCTACGATTTTTAAAAAAAATAAAATGGAATCGCCAGAAGTAAAAAGCTAACGTTAGGCTATAAACGAACTACATCACGATCGCATTACTTCAACGTCACCACTAAGCTGAACTTTGAAGAGAATATAGATAGACATAGATATATAGACAGATAGATACAGAGTATAAAACAACAGACTAGTGAGTAGATGACTTTCCGTGTTCTGGCGTATATTATGTCGTAGAACAAAACATTAAAATCAGAATCAGAATCAGAATCAGAATCAGAATCAGAATCAGAAACTGTTTATTGCCAAGTAACATACATTACAAGGAATTTGCTGTGGTCTGAAGGTGCTATTGTTTTGATAACAAATAAGTAGAATATAAAAGCTAAAATAAGAATAAGAATAAAAATAAAAATAAAAAAAAAATTAGATAAGATAAATAACAACAGTGCAGTGACCAGAATAAAGTAAAGTGTCCAGATAAAGTGTCCAGTAGGGGGTGGGTGCGTTAATGTAACGCAGTGGGGACAGGGGTGATGTACGTTAATATAACGTATAGCTTGTGTTTGTGTTCTGGGGGGGGGTCAGTGAGAGTTTGTCAGGTAAGCTTAAGCTTGACCTTATTTCAGGCATCTAACCAAAACCCCATTCAAAAAACCCACTGACTTCAAGACGGGGGAGTGTAAACCGCATATTCATTCATTCATGGTCCCCAGATGATGAATCTTAACAACTTTGGTGATCCCTGACGTTTCCTCTAGCGCCGCCAACAGGTTGACATTTGTGGTTTTAAATGAAATATTTCAAAAACTGTGGGATGGATTGACATGACGTTTGACACACATTCATGTTCCCCTCAGGATGAATCGTAATAACTCTGCTGATCTAGCGCCATCACCAGGTCAAAATTTAATCCGACCAAATACTTTGGTTTATGACCACACACCTGCAAAACCAATGACTTTCCCATCAGCCTCAGTGGCACTTTATGTTTATTACTAATTAGCAAACCTTAGCATGCTAACACACTAAACTAAGATGGTGAAGATGGTGAACATTTCTGCTACGTTTCAGCATGTTAGCATTGTCATTGTGACCATGTTAGCATGCTGATGTTACAGCCTCACAGAGCCACTTGCACGGTTGTAGACTCATTTTTTCATTTTTCTATAAATGTACAAATCATACAGTAACGCAACAAACATATATTTTAAATCCAGCATAAAATCCAGGCATCGAGGACGAAGTGGATGTAACAAAAGATGAAATCCGCTGCTGTTGTGGAGATAAAACCTCTTCTGTCCAGAGCTCTCCAGTCAGGGGGGCACTGTATACTTAGTCCCTCCCCCCTTCCTATCTGTTCTACCTGCATGTGGAATAAGCCTTGCACCTCACCTCTGTTTTTCTCCCAGTGTCAGAACTACACTTAAGTGCTGTTTCCGATACCCATGAGTAAGCCCCATAAAAGCTGCCCCATCGCCGCAGCGTTATTGTTTCTTGCGGATGATTGATTGATGGATGAGGGCTGACACTTCAATGAAGCCATTTTCACTGGCATCTCTATCCGATGATGTGCAGCGTATATTTTCCATCCACGCCTCATTGCTCGCCTGTGTCATTCCTGGAACTTCATTTACACCATGTTCCCTGAAGGACCTTTTTTAGGCCCATCTCCCTTTTTCTCTCCCTGGCTCCTCTTTTTATCTCCTCTTTTTTTTCCATGCCATAAAATAATGCTATTTCTTGTCGACTCTGGAGGGGCCTGGAATCGTTTGCAGGGAATGATAAAACCAAAGGCATGGAGGGGTTATTTACAGGAAGCGTAACACTGACAGGGTCCCACTGTTCTTCTTTTTTTCACTGTCAGATGCCAAGTCCATGCTGAGACAGGGCAGGGCTATGATATACATCTCAAACGTGCTCGACCTACACCGCATGCCTGCACAATCATTTACCGTTATCTCCCCGAGCCTAATATGGACATCCAGCTTTGCAGATTCTACCAAGATGTTGTCCTAACCCACCTGAAAAACATGTTAAAGTATATTAGTTCAATGACAGTGTGATTGAGGTGCCTTCTCTGAGACAATTGCCTGTTTTTGCTCATATGGGGAGCAGATGGTAAGCAGGCATCAGTGCGGCAGGCTTTCTGGGATGACAGCCATGAGATTCCCCCTCAGGTGCCATTGGAGCCCCTTTAGAAGGGGAGAGTGATTGGTAGGACATGGCACCTCCTAAGCAACTGTTTTTTCCTGAGTTTCCCCGTCTTACAGTTTTCAACGAGCTACAGTGCAGTAAATAAACGTACAATGTCACCTGAGACCGTAGATACTCACTTTTTTGCAGCTTAGATCACATATGGAATCCAGTATTTATTACTAATAGGATGCTTTTTGAGACATATCAATATCTATTAGATAAGATCTTTAACAAATAATTGTTTAGCTCCAAATTAAATAACCTAGGTTTCTGTATGTGCTGCACTCTGTTAGCAACACTATATTTTAATCCATCTGTTTAGCATATATAAGCAGTATATAAACATTTAGTAAATGGCTAATAACACACTATAATGTGGTTGTTAGCAGATATAAAGACATTTCTAAGTGTTTATTAATGTATTTGTCACAATTATAACTCCTCCAATGAAGCATCCACAGCTGGTGTATAAACAGATAAACAACATATCCAAATAATTCAGAAAATGTGATCCATGCACTAATTACTACTTTAATAACACTGATAAATGCTTATAAAATGTTAATTGTAGATTACTTGTGTGCAATTGGACATAGTCCCTATAATATATGCTGTTCTTTTTGCGGAGCATGAATTTGCATCTTATACAGAACTCTATGGATTATGAAGGAAACATTTCCATTTCATCATGTTAGTACATTCATCAGTTGATACTTAATGCTGTATAACATACTTGTTTAGACCGCACTACCCAGGGAGCTTAAAATAAACAATACTTAATTAAATAAAATAAATAAATTCACAAATAACTCATAGTAAGATATTTATATATTGACTCATGATCATTTTACATTGTGTTGTAGCTTTATGTGCAAATCCCACAAAGGCGAGTTTAAAAGCACTAAACATATATATGTTATACTGTATTACCAAACATTCATTAGCTGTTCATAAACCAGTTATGAATGCCTCATAGAGTTACAGCGAAGAATAAATACATTAAGAATCACTTGTATTTGTTTACAGCTACATTACAGAGTGCTAAAAACCATTAATTGTGTATATAAAGCCAATAAATCCTAAACAGGGGGAGTTAATTTACCCTCCGCTCTATAGATGTGATTACAAAGACAAACAGTGCCAGGTTTAAACAGAACTGCACTGCACTGTACTTTATATTAAAAATGTAAATGTGATATTTTGAGCCACCACTTTCATGTGAAACACATGTGAATCATCAGCACCTTGAGATGGAAACGTAGCCTGTAGTGGACATAATGCACAGTTGAACACATGATGCATTTACTGTGTGTGTGTGTGTGTGTGTGTGTGGGGGTGGGCTCAGTGTACTTGACCTTGCAATAGGACATTTTGGTTCATCAGGAAAGATGATTGTTTCCTTTAAAAGATATTAGGAGGACTGTGTCTAAAGGAAACTGACATGGCTCCCTGCATCCCTGATGGTTTCCACTCCGTTTCTTTTATAGTCACTCAATAGGTATGGGAATAGTGTCCCACCACAGTATTTATACATTAAGCAAGGTCTCCCTCTCCAGAAACAAGAGAGGAGCAGTGATTGGCCCCAGAGTATAATTTCTCCCGTGTCTACATTGGCGTGTCATCCTTTATCAATAATCACCTTGGAGGGAGCGCTGCTCTCGTTCGAGGGAGATTGACCTCTGTGGTGATGAGGGTACGTAGACGGTGGTCATCCGTTACCACAACCCATACTCGACCCTGTATAATATCCGCAGATGGGGAGTCTGGGTGAAGCCCCCTTATAGCTCATGCTGGGATCAGGATGGGACCACATACAGCAGGCGCCCTCCTGGCCCTGTCACCACTCCAGTAAACCCAGTTCAGATCTGTCACTTCCACCTGAGAGCCTGGTAAGAAGGAAGAAATCAAACAGTGTTACTTTAAAAAATGAAAAAAGTAACCAGTGAGGATGCTCAGGCCTGTATTTCCCTTTAAATACATCCCTTAAAGCCATTATCTGATTGCAGTACATTTACATTTGATCACTTTGCTATTGTACGTGGTGGTGTAACGCAACAAAAACAACATGCGAATGAATGAGCAGCTCGGGCTGGGAAAGGAGGAGCGAGGAAGTTACGCATCCATTGCACAAAGCAATAGCCCTCCTCTTCTAATGCAATGTGACACTGAATACTACACACAGAGAAACAAGTAACCTCAAATTGGGTTATTCTTCCTACCTGCCAGTAATCCAGTTGATAAGCACTATACATGTAGATTTCTGGGGAGCAGAGAAATCAGATTACCCTGAGCTGAACTGGGATTTTCAGTCTAAATTGGCTGTTGTTCCTCGGGTCTCTCATTCTATCAGGATGAATGAGGGGAAATAAATCATTTGACTTTGCACCAGATAAATTGTCTGCACAGGAGCACACATAAAGAAAACACTGCCGGGGCTATTGAGCACACAGAGATGCACCGCATATATACATTTAATGCAAAAATGCAAGTTTGAAATTTCTACAAAATAGTTGGATGATTCATGTAAAGTCGTCCCCATGATATTTAGGGAGATAAGCTAATCTAGAGGCACCAACTCTCTCTCAACTTGTAACTTTATGGTTTTTTCAAAAGGCAAGCAGCTAAAGCATCAACTGGAAAAACGTACTGTAACAACAAAGAGTAATCTGGCATCATGAACGACCCGGGAGTTGTTATAAAGCGGACTCAGAAAAGCAGGGCTTATTGTGAAAAGCTTAACAAACTAAACTAAGATGAATCAGTTATCTGCATGAAGCCAACCCGCAACCCAGAGATGACGAAATCAGACCAATTCAAGCCCGGTCATGCTAGTCATGCTAACAGCTCTGTGAGGCTGTAAAGAGCCAGATATTCCCCTCAGGAGTAGGTGGAGACCAAAAACAGAGCTAAAAGGAAGAGACTTATATTCACAAGGTGGCCAGAAACACGAGTCCAAACAAATGCTAATGTTGCTCTGTCTCTGTTGGATTCATAAATAGGTAACAGTTTGCTAACAAGTTAGCCAAATCAACTTTAAAGGTAATATTACCACAGTTATTGCAGTATCAAAGAGGAAACCAACCTGATTTAATTCATAGCAAGAAGAACAAAAACAATCTTAAATTGGATTTCGCTACTAAGTGACATAACAGCCTCCATAAGTCTAATAGATGTTTTTTTTTCTTGTCTTTGTTTCTTTAATTTGTGACATTTAAAGAGAGAACAAATGTTGTTTATTAGCATTATTACATTTAAAAGGACATATGTCGAGTGGAGTACTGTGGATACTTAAGGCTGAAAAAGATATGAGGTCAGATTTTAAGTACGCCATAAGTGCAGAAAGTGATAAATTTGACACGTGGTAACTGAGACTTATTGAACCTATTTGATGAAAGAGATTTCCTTTAAACTAAACCTGAATATACTGAAGTAAGCCTGGTTTAACTGGTAATCTGGCTTCATGATGAAGACACTCTACACTGATCAGATTTATTTCCATTTAGTAAAGACAAGGCACCGAAAAATGGCTCAAACGAAAATGTAATTCTAACATTTACCTGTTTGTTTTCTTGTTGGTAATGGTGAATTTAACGCTCTGCGAACACCATTTAGCCAGAAACATTAGAACTGTGGCATCCGTGCACGTGTGACTTGCATGTAACATCTAAGCATGATTTATGTCCTATACAGCATTTTCTTGCTTTCATGAGTCTCAACCTCTCTCCTCTCCTGTTTTTGTATTTTCTAACATGACACATGAATCCCCGGTGGCCCTGGAAATCAGACAACCCAGGTGCAACACTAATATCCTCCCAGTATCCAAACATTTCCTTTAAAAGTAACTGGCACATTGGGGCCCATAAATTAGAGCTGAACGCTGCTCAAGATGTCTGGCTTCCAATAAGACCGTACCCAGAGCAATAAACTTTGACATTGCTGCTTGAAAAATGCCTGCCCTTTTTCATTGTCAAGTGTTACAAATTGATGAAATGAGTTCATCGATGTTCCCTGGTCATTATCTCTCCAGTGGCACTTTGTTTTACAGACAGTGGGAAAAGGGACAGTGCAGATTAGAGGCCCAGGCACAGTTTATCAAACAAAATCTAATATCATCCATAAGAGAGGAATCTGGAAATCAATACTTCATTACTAAATTGTTAGTGGGGATGAAGAGTAATTGTGTGAGTTCAGAGATGTGTCTCGGCGGCCGGGGCATAGGAAGTTCAATGTCACCCGGGAAGTGATAAGTAAAGGCACTGATGGGAAGAAACATTTCTGTAATGGGGGGTGCTGGAGGAGGGCAGTGGCCTGAGCACAGAACAGACAATAGACACTGGTTTGCCATTGATTGGCTCAGCTATAAAGATGGAATGGTTTAAAGAGCCGGAGAGAGAAAAAGGGGGGGAGACCGAATGAGAGAGGGGAAGAAAAAAAAAAAAAGAGCACCACCTTCTGAATTTACCCTTGTCTTGTCACCAGTTTTTGAGCATTGCGTAAAGTCTTCCTCTGTGGTCACTCCGATCAATCGTCCGGTACATTTGCATCCTGACAGAGATAAGTGCAATGATAAAACAGTTCCTCTGCAAAAATGGAAGACCGCTTGATGACACGGCCATTACCGCTGGCTGAAGGTTTGTCTTTGAAACGGCTTTGTGTTAATGAACGTTAATAGGTAACTTTTGATGATTAATATTCGTCATCGCGGCGTGTTCTGTAATGTTTACAGTACTGTACATCCAGCTATCTGGTAGGTGTGTGATCTCGGCAGAGCCCTCCAGCTCCTCTTTTGTTCACGCTGTGTGTGAGGTCACATCAGTGCAATGAGCGCAACACCTCCGTGCAGCTTGGCGCAGCCTCATCCCTCTAAAAGCTTGTGTCTGGAGTCCCTCTGACCCGTTCCCCTGCCTCACCATGTTCAGCCATGCAAATCAGAGTGCCTTCAGTTTGAACATTCATAAGCCGAACCTGCAGCTTGTGTTTGGAGCCAGTGGGAGCTCGGAGGGAGCACAGGGCAGCCTGATGTAGAATAGGCGACTTTTATATTTTGGTGAAAGGACAAAGAGTGAGGTGGTTGTACTGTGCCAAACCAAGTGTGGTATTTCGTGGAGTTTATATGTTTTTACTTCATTCTTTTAGAACCACCCTGGTTTTGAATTTTTTCCCTTTGTTGTTTTAAAATAGGACATTAAGCACAACCATTTAGGGCTGGAACGAATGATTATTATGTTTAATTAATCTGTTGATTACTTTTTTGATTTATCGATTCATTGTTTAGTCCACAAAATGTCACAAAATAGTGATAATACCAGTCACAACCTGCAAAAGCCAAAGGTGACATATTGCAATAGCTTGTTTTGTCGGACAAACAGTCAGAAATTCAAAGATTCATTTCATTTACAATCACATAAAGCTGGAAAAAAGGGGACAATGTTCATATTTTAGAAGCTGGAACGAGCAAATGTTTAATTTTTGCTTGAATTATGACTTAAACTATTTACAGAATATGAAAATTGTTATTAAAGGGATGAGTTTAGACTTAATGGAGGTTACTACTGAGCCTGTGAAAAACCACCACATCATGTCTTTTGTGGCTCTGGACGGAGCTTTAACCCCGATGATGTCATCAGGGCTATTTTGGTCTGAGGCCTCAAATATTAGACAGAAAACTGGTTCAAAGTGGGGGAGTTTGAAAGATTTAAAGAGTTTTAAAGAGGCATTTAAGAGTTGCATTATGGGAATTGGTCCAGCAAGCAAAGTGTATTTATATAGCACCTTTCACAGACACCAGTCACAAAGTGTTTCACTGTCAAAGAATACTAGAGAATAAAAGTCGAGGTATCTTTGCTGCACCATCCTCTTTTAATGTGTTCTGTTGGTCAACTAATGATTTAAGGAGTTCATTGTTTCGGCACCACAACCAAAATATGTTATTGTTTAACTGAGAAACGCATACATAAGTCATTGTGTACAATATGTCATCTCTCGTTGATTTCACCAATCAAATCCATTTGATTTATGAATTTGAGATGAGGATGTATGTAATATCTAGATGCGCATTTGAGGTTTCAGAAACAACACTGACGTCAGATTTTAAGTTCAGTTCAACAGTTGTCTGTTCACACGTCAGCAGCAACACTATCATTAATCGGGAGTCGTGTCCTCGTGAAGTCCAATATTCACTCTCTTTTAGCTCTGTTTTGGTCTCCACCAACTCCTACAGGAAATATCGGGCTCTTTAGCTGCTAAATGTGTGTACTTTGTCCACAAAAACCAAAACAACGAGCTAAAAGATGCTGAAACTCTCAGTGAAACTGAAGGGAAGTACTGATTTATTGATAACTCTCCGTCGGTTCGTCTCTACAAGCCACTTCTTTCACATACATTTTGCCATTTCATCCATTGTTAACATAATTAATATTGAATATAATAAAATAAAGTCATTGATTGTAGCAGCAGACCATTAAAACATAGATGTGAGGGAGTAAAACTCAATATTTGGAAGAGAATCTCAGTTTATTTTTTACACCTTTCTTCTAAGGTATGTGTAAATATCCACCGCTGCAGATTCTACAGATGGAGTGTTTGTCTAATTAACAAAAACACCACCTCGCTTACACATCAAAAACGAGTGGCGGGAGTGATATAACAAGCTGCTTGAATCAACATACTCTCATTTCATAACATGTTTGAATGTTCAGCAAGTATACTGCTCCATTTAAAAAGAGCCTCTCCCCGTTGTTGACAGAGATAAACATTTTTTTATCGCGGTGCTTTGACGCCGGTGAAGTGAAGCTGACAGTCCGGTAACGGGGGCCGTTTGCTAATGATTTTTGAGCAGCCCCCAACTGAGTCCTAAATGTCTGCAATATCCATAAACAACTCTATACTGTCCAATTAGGCAGACAGAGATGTACTGGGCTGTCAGACAGATTTGCATGGCTAAGCACCTGAGATCCAGAGGATGATGAGGGGGATGGTTCACCGGCCAGGGAGAGAATGTGCACAATGGATGACTTTCATTACAGCATTACCGCTTTACATACACACTCATCCAATTACTGCCTGGATTAATTGATCATTGTACCTTTCTTTTCCCAGCACCACAGCTCGAGCTGGTGGGGTTTTATTTTTCTCCCTCCTGTACCAACTACACGACCCGCTGCTTTCATTCCTTCTGCTCTATAGCTCCTGTCCCAGGTTTACAGCCAGAGCTCTTCATAAAAAAAGTCTGAGGGGACATTTTGAGAGGGGGTGGTGGTGGTGGTGGTGGGGGGGGGGGGGTTTGTTAGAGGAAACCGTCGTCGGCCACCACTGTGAGGACGGCCATTTGCAGGATCGCATACATTGGGAATAATTAGAATTTATGTGTGCTCGTCAATCCCGCCTCATCCTCCGCTCTGCTGTAGACCCATCAGTGGTCAGAAGGGTTCACCGGAGCATGACTCATCCCTGAGTGCGTTTGATCAGAATGAATTATGCCTTTTAGATTCATTATGGCACTTTATTTCTCCTCTCTGTCCTCCTCCCTTGTCCGTTCAGCACCGGGAATGAAATGTACAAGACAGGGTACATATTTTATTGTATGCATGCTGTCATGCACGCACAGTTAGGGATAAGAGGCAGGCAGTGGTGGTTTAGCCTAGCAACCCAACATAACACACTTCACTAAACTCTTTTTATAAGAGAGAGTGGAAAGCGTGTTGGAGAAAACAGTCACAAAATGTGGATACGCTCGATTATTTGTGATTTCAGGCCTGGAACCTTTGTGGATTTGTCGGAGCCATCTTGCAGATAATTTGGAAAAAAAGCACAAGTGGAAGACTTCAAATGTGGCATCGTGAAACCACTTTAATATGACAAAAATCTAATTGAACTCACGCTGTTTAGTGTACAGGACTATGACAAGTGCTAATGGGATCATTTAAGATCATTTAAAATACAAACGAGTCTTCGCTTTCTGTTCATTAATTACCGCTAATTATACGAACGGCTAGCCTTGTCGGGCCCGTGCATTTGGCTGTCTCTGAGTTGTGAACATCAGGTCTGAACGAGAGGATGTCCCATTTCCCTCCTGGATGAGTGGCTGATAATGTGTGGTGAGGGTGAGATGAATAAACATCACAGTGCTAGAAACAGCTTAACTCATCTCACTGTACCCGATGACGCTCTTATGTTCTAGTCTTTTATTTTGTAATTTCTTGCATAACATGAGTTGTTGTTTTACCTGACTGTTTTTCTAAACCACTTTGTAACCTTGTTTCGAAAAATTCAATATGAATAAAGTTCATGACTATTCATTGTGAATTGCATCAAAGAATGATCCGGATATATTTGGATATGTGGCTGAACTGAGTGTTTCAAGCTGCTTACAATCATTTATTTTGAAAATGTGAAATACGTTCTTTCAGGTATCAGCAATTCACAACTGCCCATCTTCTAAATACAGTTCATACAGTGAGATCCACAACATCATTTAGAGAGAGCAGATTGCACCAACTGATTTCTGCATTTTTAATTGTATTTCTTTTTTTTCTTCCATGGCCTCATTCCCCTTCAGGGAAAAAGCCCGGTCTAACAGAAAGGTTAGTAATCTGTGATGCAAGCAAGCTGCTAGATTTCAAATCATGTCAAGTCTTCCTCTGTTAGCGTTTTCAGCCTGGTTAATAATGTAGTTACCTATCGCGTTCATTTATGCATGCTAACATTACCTATCCAGATTTTTAAAAAAAGGAAAAAAAAAGTGATATGTGAAATAATTACCACTTCCAAGTGGTCAATCTTTTTTTAACTGTTGTTTTCAGCCTCTGTTCAGAGCTTCATCAGTAATCAAGGGTTAATTTCACACCTCAGTGGATTGCCTGCCTTAATCTCTATTCAGTGTAATTAAATCTGTCCAATAAAGTGAGCTCTTTTCCTCTTTGTTCTCTCCCATCTCCTACTCTTTTTTTTTATTGTTTTACACCCATCACATCTCATCGTCTGAACTACAGGCCATCCAGCCTCGCTTGACAGGCAGAATCTATCCCTAAAATTAAAACATTCCTGACCGAGATTGTAAGAGGGAAGGAGAGGGAGGGAGGGAGGGAGGGAGGGATGGAGAGGGGGAGGGAGAGGGGGAGTCTGCTGAGCTTGAGCGTGGTGGGAGAGGAAAAGGAAAGGGAAGGGAAGCTGACACATCCAGTGTCTATTTTACTTTCTTTTTTTCTCATTTCAGCAGAATGGAATGTGAAGATTTGACCCTGTCAATCAGGCCTCTTGACAAGTTTAATCACGGTGTGCCCTCTGCAAAATCATGGCTAAATAGGAATGCAAATAATAGAGCGCTGGGGCCTCTTATAAATGGTAATCAAGAGGACTAATCAACTGACAGGTCCACAGATCTGGCTTGCTCAAGGAGTCACTCAAACTTCTTTTTTTTCTTTTTTCATTGTAAGCCTTCAACCACTTTTTTTTTTTTTTTTTTTAGAAATATTAATATGAGGAAGAATTAACATCTCCATTTGTCCTATTCTTGTTTGTCAATAGGATGCATATACGTAACGCTTTATTCATGAGCGGCTTTTTATTTTTTAAAACATTGACACGGAGGTTATATTGAAGCCTCGTAAAGGGTTTTCTTTTCTTTTCAAGTTCGACCAGCCAGCGGTTTCTGAACAATGTAAATGAGTCTTGCCAATCCACTCCTCTGTGATCTGCCACAAAAGTCAAGGGCTCCATGAAGACTTTGAAATGTTGATTCGGTTGAGTGTGGTGACTTCCCTTTGCACCTTTATAAATACAGCTGATATAAGTTTTATGTGCGCTTGAAAGTTGTGAAGGTTGCCCCCCCCCTCGATTGTCAAAGATGTCAAAGCTAAATATGAAATTCCATCTTGCCATGACTGCATCAAAAGTCGGGGCATTTTTCTTTTGTTGAAGTCCATAAGATCAGAAAAGACCAAAAAAAAAAGTCTATTGAGGTGAATCCATCACATAAAATCATCCAAACAAATCAAGTGATCACTTAAAATCTCTTATTTACACAACAAGTCGAATTGGGATCCAAATCCAGAGATATTCTTTGTGAAACACTGCAGTTGCTTTATGTTTCTAAATCTATAATTTCATTTATTTAGAAAACCTTACATTCATACGGGGTAAATTGGATTTGCCTCGCCATAATTATACATGATTTTAGATGGTTTGGTTTGTCACTGGGAATAAAAGGGGTTATATGGCACGTCAGCTGGATCTAACATTTTAAAGACTTACACTTCTCCGCTCGCTAATGATGGTTTACAGGCCAATTCTCTGGGGGCAGTCTGAGTGCTTCCAAGATATCACGTCTTCACAGGCAATCCACATAACTTAGTCTGGCAATGCCAAAGGGAGGTTTAAAGACAAGCCAAAAGTGTGAGTAAGAGATGTGTCAGAAAACAGCACCATATATAAATCTGTGCAAACAAAACATTACGCAAATCAAATCCTCTTTCACCTTCTCCCTCCTGCTCTGGCTCGTGTCCCTTAATTGCAGAATTTGAACACTAATGGGAATTTTTGAGGCTTCGCCGTAAATCCAAACGCCGTTGATTTCTTTTATAAAATGTGTCCACTGAGGCACCGGTATGTCATATAACAAAACAACAAACAAAAAAAAATCTCAACACTGATATTCACCCTGTGTTTGGATTATAGTCCAGTAACACTCAGCCGCCTACCTCACCTGCAGAGGAAGACCAACATCCAAACAATGGAGCAGCCAAGACCAGACATCATTAGGCTTCTCCTCACAAGACACAGACAGACTGACATCCAGCCAATTTGGCCATGAGCTGAGATAGCTACTAGTAGTCTGCAACCTCACTATGGACTAATGATGGTCTAAGCCTGTCTTGGCCCCTCAGAGAACCGTTTGATCAGGTACAGTAGAAATCCAGCGTGACATGAAGTTCACTATACATCCAGCAGCATTTACCTGCTTGAATCCCATCATGGGTTTGGCAGATGATCAACATAAGCGTCATTTAAACTGATGTATTATACTACCTGTATTAGCTTTACAATGCAGTACCTGTCACCTGTCACTCTATCTATGCTGGACTATGTACTAAAATTAAGAGAATGAGAGCTTTAAATATGTGTATAAACAAAGATGCATGCTGATGTGTAATATGCTGAATTGCAGCGCGTCAATTAGACACGTCAAGAAGCAACACAAGTGTTTCTGTCATTAGGCCGTTTGCATAACTATTTTGTCCATTTTGATTAAAAACAAATAGCCGGGATCATTTGGCAGCGAGCAGACCATCTACTCAGGACTGCAGGCAGCTGGATGGATGGCATGAAGGCAAATATAAGGAGGAATGATGCACAGTATTTATAGCATCCAGATAACACCGGGTTGGAAATTGACAGGCCCACCTAATGATGCTCCTCAAAGTGGCATGGATGCAGACGAGTGGACCTCTTCAAATGGGAGGCCAATCCCTGCTGACACAGGGGATAATAGCCCAGCATTGAGCCCATTGTCTGGGCACCCCACACCATGGCATTTGGAACTGAGCTGCCCCTGTTCCTGCGGACAAATGATCCGCACTCTGCCAGGGAATGTCAGCCATCACGTCTCTCAGTCAGTCTGTTCACATGAGAGGTGATGGCAGAGGCCACTTTCTCTTAACCCTGCTAGTTTATGAATAATTAGCCCTGCAGCAACACATAGGATAAGGATATCTATCTATCAATCTATCTATCTGTGACTCTGTATTCATATTTTGATACGGACACCAGAAGTTGTTAGAAATCACCTTCATTTTTGTACATATTTGTATACATTTAGCTGCTTACAAAATCTCCGATGCCAAGATGCCAACCATGAAGCATAACATCCCCTTCTTCTCTCCTGCATATTACATTTGTGTACAACTGATTTGCGACAACAAATACATTTTGGAGGAAATATAATGCCGCTGGTATTACGTTTTTATCAATGTCACGTGGAAATGTTGTTAATGAACGTATATATGGCAAGTCGCAAAATGTTGATCCTGAACAAATCAAATCAAAATGTTCACTGACACGATATTTCCCTAACCTTAACCAACGCGCTTTTGTTGCCTAAACCTAACGAGACATGAGACCATTAACAACAACGAGCTCCTTACGACTTCTGTGCGACCTAAAAACACATTTTCTTTACTTGAAAAAACGTTGCCTGTGGAAATAATCCATAACCAATTAAATTGTCCATTAAATCAAAAAGAAAGAAATCAGTGCTGTATAAAGTGTGTTTGAACAAAAATGAGAATGTTTTTGCAGAACATTTGAAAAGCTCCCTGGGCCATTTTGCATGCACTTTTGAGACGATCCCTAACTTCAACTACTCATTTTTCTACCGTCCAGTCACCAAGTTGGCCGGCCTCAGTTTGGGATCATGAGGTAAGAACAACAGCTGGGCAACATCAGTCAAGCTTTATGCTGCATGAACTGATGAAAAGTTATTAAAGGTTAACTTTGCCAAATGTCTAAATCTATCTACACCTCTGTCTGGCCTGTGGCCTATTTATTTATATTTCGCAAATCTGCAAAGTCATGCTGCTTTGGCTTCAAGCAGCTCCTGTTCACACTGTACAGACAAGAACCGCCTGGATTACTTTGATACTGAAGAAAAAGTCTGAATCTGACTGACTCTGAGAGGAAGAGATGGTGAAAAAAAACCCCCAAAACATTAAAACACATTACTGCAAAAAATGTGGATTACGTTTGCATCTGTTCAATAAAGTATTTGTATACATCCCTACTATCTATCTATCTATCTATCTATCTATCTATCTATCTATCTCACCCTGGGTCTGTGTTATAATTGCGAGTAAACAAAAGAAACTCTCTACAGTCATTATAAACCCACCCACAGCTGCCACTGGGACCTCCATTAAGCCCAGTGTTCCTGAGATGCTCTGGTCTTATCTGATTCATCAACAAGACGTTGGCTGGCATGATTTATCTATGCCACTTACTTGTTTTCATTTTGCCCGGGGGCTGCTGCCAGCATCAGGGGCTTCTTTTTACAATGTGACAGCTCCATCTCAAGAGAAAAGACTCCCCATGCAAAAACAGTGCATCAAAACAAATAAGGCCCGAGCCACTTAAGAGAAGTGGCTGCGTTCAGGACCCATTTTCACTACATGTCAACCAAATGATGCAACGGCACGCACAAATCGGCATTACTTCTGTGCTTATGCCTTTTGTCTGGAAATTCCATGTATGAGCCTAAAAATAGGGTTTGAATACAAATCTATTCTATTATGCATCTGTTGTTGCTTTTTATTTAGAGTACAAGCTTGACCCCGAAATTATGCATAATGATTTGTTTATTGATTATCCGTATTTGTGCTCTCTGCAGGTTTCCATTTACCCCATCTTCTTTGTGAAAAATTCTCCACCTCCGACTTTACATCTCCCTTCCCAGCTCCCCAAATCTACAGGCAACGGGACGCTCTTGTACATTAAATAAGAACTGTCACCCTGGGCAACTTGCAGCAATGAAGCATTTATTCTGCCTCACATTTCCTGGCACTTAGAATTATTTCCTTCATGCCTGATAACCAAATTACAATATGGCAGGTCTCCCCGGAGCCACAGGATTGTTAGTGCCAGCTCACAACATACTTTCAACTGATGTGGCATTTCATGTACAGCTGCCAATCAAAGCCAGCAGAAGGGAGAGATGTAAATGAGGGCGGGCCCGACGGTGTTCAATTACCGCTCTGAGCTCTGCATAATCCCCCTTCCCACTGACTGACTGACTGACAGCTCCACATTCCTCCTCATCCCCAGCTTTCTCCCCTAATTTCACTACCTACAGTAGGTTTTGCCTCATACTGGGACATGGAATCAGACATTGGAGGGAATTTATGTCATTTCCATTTCCATTTAGAACAGTGCAAAAAGTATTATCTGACATCTGAAGGACTGTAAAGGAAAGGCATGTGTATTCAGAGAGTAAATTATTGCTTACAACAAATTCCTTATAATTTGTGACCCAGAGCTCAAAGCTAAACACGGTCTCCTATAGGTGGCTATGTCAGTGTCTTTCCCTCTGTTGAATTTCCATTTCCCATTATAAAAGAATGGGAATTTCAACAGCTGAGTGGGCCGAGATACTCTTAGCTGCCTACTCAGCATCAACCTTTGGTAAATACTCAGATTAAGAAGATCCATGAATAGTGCTGGAATCTTTTGCTCTTTCTGTCATAAAGACGCCTCTAGATTCCTCTTAATCCCCGTGTTAAAGGTACGCCAGCCGAATGGCTTAAGCAATGTTCTGCTTGTGACTGAGAAATGATGCCATTAGACCTGCAGGATTCAAAACGCTGTGTTTTGTGCGGGAGTGTTTTAATACCACAATGTATCATCGGACATAATTCTATACAGCTCGCCTGGCTTCGCTTCATTTTAAAATATCAAATTGTTTTCCTCCACAGTCACCTGATTTTTTGTCTGCCACCGTCTTCGTCATGTTCTCCTCTCGTCTGTCTAAAACTGGCACTTTTGTTGCATTCCAAGAGGTTGATAAATCAATCCATCAAAAAATTCTTTGCGGTGAAACTCAATCAAGAAAGGTCATGTCGGCGGGAAAAGAACAGATTAAATTAGCATTGAATTAGACATGGAAAGTGAGCTCTGTCAAAACCATCACTGTGCTCAGCACAATTAGAATATGTTAATTATGCATTTCATTAAGGGGCCTCAGCGCTCTTTGAATGTGAGATGAAATGTCACTGGTGTAGGCAGCCGAAAAATGGAAGATTGCCAGGCACAACTTTCTTTGTGCAATGTGTGACACCTTCATTAACATCAGGGATTGCTAGTCTGATTAGACTTTTTGTATTAGTTTAAGCCTTTAGGCTTTCAAATGCTATGCCTTTTTTCTCCGTTTTGATGTGGCAGCTAAGACCCCTTCTCCATTTCCAAGCAGATATTGTCTACGGTTCAATTCTTTGTTTAAATTCTCCGACATAATGCCATGACATTGGACGTAACATCTCATTGTCTTTGTGTAGATGACGGCATTTACTGCGTCTTTGTTTCACATAATCTTGGGTCACTTTCAGCGATGCGAGACTTGAAGAGGCACATTCCCACACTGTGTGCTCATATCCAGGATATTCTGGGGGGGGGGGGGGGGTGTGGCTTTGTTTTAATGCACATGATGTGGACAGTAACTGCTGGTAGTTGTAATTTTCAGTTTTAGCTATATCAGTATTGTCATTTTGATCAATTTTGATAGATAGATAGATAGATAGATAGATGGATGGATGGATGGATGGATGGATGGATAAGGTGGGTACTTACGGCTCCATATGGCTCTTCATCATAACAGAGAAACTGCAGGACAGACTTATTTCTCTGCTCCAGTGATTAACTTCTGGGTGAACTCGGGAATATCCCACACACTGGTGTAATGGTTGACAGGTCATCATATTGTATTCTGTGGCAATCACACGGAGAACGGATGATACGTGAGTGAAAGTTGGACCTCAGCAGCGGCTTACGTTACAGATCAGACCAACTTTTAAAACTTCATTAAAACAAAATGAAAGCACTTCCCGGCACACTTAAATTAAATCGAAATGCTTTGGGAAGAGATGATGAAAGCTTGAAGTGGGAGCCGTCTGACAATTTCAGCGCTCACATACTTTCATGACATAAGATGATTCTTGTGTGCTGAGAGTGAATCGTAGGAATGATTGTCTCCAGAAGACCCCATCTCACAGATGTAATATAGATGTCTTGAATGAGTGACTACCTGCTGGCCTGTCTTTGTACCCATAACTTAGAATATACAGTACCTGTAGAATAGTGCTCCCACCTCGGCAGCTACACCACAAGATTGCCTTCTTATGCCAACCACAAGAGGGTTAAGGAGGTGAGACTGAAGCTGGGGATCAATTTCTTTATGTCTTTATGGTTTGCAGTATAACATCATTAATGTAAAATCAATCACTGCTTGGATATTACATTTTAATAACAAGATACCCCCCTTTTTTCTTTTTTTTTTTTTAACACATACAGCATCTCCTGCGGAGCCCCTTTATCTTTGCCTGAAAGGACGTATTACAGCGCGTGACAGTTCATATTTCCAGTGGCTACTCTTCACTTTATCCACCTCGCACGGTCAGCATTACGTTCCACATGAGAGATGGTTCAGAAACATCCACAAGGATGAGGGTTCTGTAAACGATGAAGTCGGATCATTCACTGTCTCGGCTCCGTTTGAGGTTTTGGTTTATGGGGATCCTGCGGTTGCACTGAAGCCTCTGACATGTGCAGGACTGACTGCTCAGGTGGGAGAAATTCAGTACCTTCACAACTTTGCCACAGGTGTGTCATTTGCCTTTCTTGTTTCGCTGTCAAGCGTTTGTCACATTAAAACCTCAGCAGCTTTGACAGTTGCACTCCTAAGAGAAGTGGAGTAATTAAAATGTATCAATCACTTGTTTTAGCACATGAAGCTATTTTTCCCTGCGTTTGATCTGAAATGGACAGCAATAACAAAACGAACGTCATGAAGGCGTCATGTTAGAAAATAATCTACTTACAGGTCCAGCACTGCAGGGAAGCACTCGATCAAAAGTGAAAAATGGAAGTCCGTGTCCAAGGCCTAAATGTATTCCATGGCCGGAGAATGAACTTGCTGCCCATGTGACACATGATTTACACAGGAAAAGGCCTGTGACTCTCTACAATGATAGATCTACGCCTGAGTCTGCCTGGGCTCACTCTATGACATATAATCCTTCTCTTTTAAGTTGTAAGATAGAGATAGATAACAAAATGCTCTATTGATTTCCCTGTCTGCACAGTGGCTGGGTTTTTAAGACTGCACATGTCCATGTCTGAATCTTGACCACAGTGACAACTGTCTCTGCAGCTCATACGATCACTGTTGCTTACATTTGCATCATTAGATCAATTTGGCGCCTCTGATATTCAGTGCATGCTCAGCATAAAAGCACTTCAGTGTTCTGTAAGATATCTGATGCCTTTGTTTTTACAGAACTATTTAGCCGTGCACGCGTGCAGTGGTTGCTATATTTTACAGCATGCTCAGAGCGTACATCTAGTTTCACCAGTGTAATTTTGTATTTGTCGGATCGTGGAGCCGCTCCTGTAGCTGCTATTCACGCTTGGAGAGGTAGCCTTTTCACAAATTCAGAAACTGTTATGACTTTGTGGCATTAGTTCACACATGAGGCTGGAGAGGAAGAATATTTCAAATATGCAGAGGTTTGACAATATTCTCAAAATGGATCTTTTTTTTATAGTAAAGTTAAGAGATAAAGTAAGAAGAAATAAAGTAAAAACTATCTCGCGAGATGTATGTTGTTGCTAGCCAAAGTCATGACTGAATATTTAGCTGATTTCAACAACGTAGGGAATTTGAATTTGAGTATACAAATACCTTGTACTTAAGTACAGTACTTCAGTAAATGTACTTAACTGCGTTCCACCACTGTTACTGTGTAATTTAATATAATTTATTTCTAGGTCCATTTGTTACCCCATTATTTCTGTAGGTACTGTACCCAGTAAGTATTTTATTGATAGTCCATATGTACATATGCAGTTTTTTTTTCTACACTGTGTAATATGCAGGCTGTAATATGAAGCATTACCAACAGAAGAAAACCCCTAGGTTGCATTAGCTCTAGAGGTTAAAGGTACCCTGTAGAGTTTTATGACCACTAGTAGCGCTGTGGAGCAATGTAAATAAACTATTTTAAAAAATCTGCTTTGGAGGAAGGGAATACATTCAACACCTTTGTCAGGCCTCAGTGACATGAGAAACATTGAATATAAACAAAACTTTGGCACCTTTAATTTCTTGTTGATGATATCCACAAAAAAAACGTTTTTGGCTTTAAATTACAAATCAACATCATCATGTTAAAACATGACAGCAAACCAACGATAGGTTCTTTAACTGACTTTCTTTCACTCTGGTCTGGCATTTTTGATTTCATTTTTTTGCAACTTCTCAGACTGGTGAGAACTCACTGTATCTCGAGGATAGTGTACATTTCCACTCAGGAG
Source organism: Enoplosus armatus (assembly GCF_043641665.1). NCBI lineage: Eukaryota > Metazoa > Chordata > Actinopteri > Centrarchiformes > Enoplosidae > Enoplosus > Enoplosus armatus. The sequence continues at coordinate 22,580,792 of NC_092187.1, forward strand.
CAAGAATTTCACTTTCTGATGAACCTCATTGTAAATCTGCCTCATACCATCAAAACATTATGTGTCAAATTGATGGGAGATTTACTGCCTGTGTTTTCTCAGTCAGTCTGAAACTGTGTCCTCATCTCAGGCTGGAAAAGTGAGTTGCAGCAGCATGTCATGTCACATTAACACAACCTGATTACCATTCCACATTTAATTGGAGTTATATCACAAAAAACAAAACATGTCTAACCATATTCAAGCTCTTATGGGTCATTAGACAACATTCAGTAGTTTTGGGTGGGTGGTGAGGGGTGGGTTTTTTTTTTGTTGTTGTTGTTTTATTTCACTAGAGGCCCGTGGACCCAGGCTGTGTTTACAGACTGAGAGAAATAGCTTAAATCTGCTGGCGTCAATGCTGATTCATGTCAAATTGAGTGACAGGTGACCCGAGAGCCGGCAGCCAGACAGTGAGACGGATTACAAGTGAGCAAAACGCCAACAACCTCTGGCCTGCTGTGGGGCAACAGATGACAGCAGAGGAGGGCAAGAGGTGGAGAGCTCAGTACTCAACCCCCCCCATCCCTCCATCCATCCATCAACCCATCCCCCTCCTGGCCACCATCCACTCAGGCTGACTGATAGACAAGGGAAAATGAGAACATTCAGTTGTTAAAATAATACAGCTCTGTCAGGTATTATGTCACATGTTACAGATTCAGTGTTTTACTCTGTAAGTATTACTGCGACCGTGATGTGGTTGGGATCGGGATCCAAATCAAGTCAAGTGATATTTGTTACAGTATACGTACAAAGCTGCAGATTGTAAAAATGCTTGTCAATCAAAAAGGTCATTGTTTGTTATGTGGTAGCAGCAGCGGTAATTACGTTCTCGCCCAACACAAGAGAGGAATAAGTGTTTCTGGCTTTAGGGCCGACGCAGCTGCGAGTCAGGAAGTGATCTAATAATAGGAAGGTGTGAACAGTAGAGAGGAAAGGAAAAATGCTTCAGCTAGCCCGACAAATTCATAATGGCAAAAAGAAAGCATTCATGTGCCCTTGTTGACTGTTGGCTGCAACCGAGCCAACAAACCCTGAATTCTCCTGACAGTATCTGAGGGGTCCAAAACCAATCCCATCCAATTCTGGTTGTTAGTTTACAGCGAGGACGACCTTGCACACTGCTGACAGTCAAATTCTTTCCAGCCTCTTTCCGTGGGTTTTACAATTCTTATACCTCACTGTGCTATGATGCTAAAGAAGATTATTACAATGTTTGCAGCTGAAAGTCCGTGAAACAAAATGATTCAGAACGTCCATATTGTATAATGCGTGAGAAAAATCCGCCCTCTGAAAATTCATACTGGTAAAACAAAGTAATAGTAATCATCTTGTCCCCAAAATGTCCCCATCTGGGCCAATCAGCAGCAAATGTGTCACTTTATTTTGAAATGTAATTTCCCCTTGGACCAATCAGTGTAATTCTAAATGCCAGACAGCAGTGGTGAGATGCATCATTTTCCAAGTTTTGTCGAAGTGTGATCAGTCATGTCTGATGCTTTTTGTTTGACACATAAATGAGCAAACAGATGTTGCACAGCTCCTCCTTGGGCTCATCTGTGTGATTCTGATAATGCAGCTGTGAGTTTCATCATTTTCCCAAGTTTCAGCAGAATCCAACAAGTAAGTAAACACTTGAAAAAGGCATTGCATCATTTGTTTCAAAGAACGCTTGTGACTCTTCTGTTAATCTTGAACGTTACCTGTATTTATGAAAGCTGCTCTAATCAATATTTTTAAATTAACAATAGGTGTAATGACTATTCATAATGTTAAAGGGGTCACTCTCAAATGCCCCTCAGCTCTACGGAGCACTTTAGCATCTTTAAGCTCATTGTTTTGGTCCAGCAGCAGCAGGAAGCTGTTTTTAGCAACAAAAAAAAGCTCTGATAAACCCACCTAGTACCAAGCAGCAGAAAGACAAAGTTAGCGACTAGCTGGTGAACATAGCGCAGCATTTAGCACCCAAAGAGGCAGATATTATCAGAAATTAGTGGAGATAAAAACAGAGCTAAAAGGAGAGTGAACATTGGACTTGCATTCATCAGGTGGCCAGAAACACTCCAAGTGAATGCTAATGCTGCTTTGTGTCTGCTGAGTGTGTAAAAAGCCAACCGTTTTCCAACATTGTTGTGTTTAAAGCCCCCAAGTGGACAAAAAAATCACTTAGTGCAGGTTTAAAGAAACACCATGATTCGAATAGCACATCCCTAGCTAGCATAGCAACCCTGGCTAATACTGTAACATGCTAATGTTGGTGGCGGAGCCAGCATTTCTGCCGACCTGACAATTGAGAAAACAATTCCTACTTTCTGGGTTGTAAGGAGTTGTTGACAGCGATCGTCTTTAATTATGTGCCGCTTATGGCCATCAGCAGCTACGCTAAAGCTCCTGACCTCCGCCTCATCATGTACCAATCATTATCAAATACACTTGATACCAGTCTTGTAGTGTGAGTGGTCAAAAGACTTTAACTGTGGAAAATGTCCAGCTGGAAATAACACCAACAATACATCCAGTGGGTGCCTGGTCCTACAGAAAGCTGCAGTCAATTGCTATCTTGTTTCTTTTGGCACTGGCTGTTGGGTTCAGTTTATCTTTGAAGAACATTTAAAGCCCCCTTGTCACACACACTGGCACTCTCTGGTATAAGAGCCTCACGAAAAATGGGTTTCTCTTGGCTAAAATCTGACAGAAAGTGACTGGGTTTCTGTTTGCTCCCAGCAGCAAGTCTTTATGGTTCCTGCTAGGATACGTTTTGTTCTTGAGAGCTGCTTGTCTCTGTTGTCCACACATCTTACAGCGCAGGATGCAGCTGGGAAGCTCAGTTTCACATTTCTGGACCACCTACACTGAATTCCAGCTTTATCTATATAATTACTTTACACTGTGATGATCTTAAAGGAGTACTACACTGATTTAGCATTGCCCTCCTATAACACTGTTGGACTCATGTTGGATCAAAATCGCTGCAGTTTTTTGTTTCACACATTATTCTCACTTGTCAAAACCTGCTGCCTACATTACCCACAATGCAACTCAACCACTGACAGTTCGGTCGAGTGTGTTATGTATGCTAGTAGCGTCTAATGTACCTTCAAGCCGCTAGTCTCGACCAGAGAAAGGCTTTATAACTTTTCTCACATATACAGCAGTACAGTAACCTGTAAAAAGACTTTGATGTGTAAAATCGATGGAGTTCCCCTTTAATGAGAACTGCATTCACACATTTATATTCACGTAGCGTAAATCATAAATGATCCAGTTACACTGGAGTGAATGAATGAATTAGGATTCATTTAAAACATGAGGCGCCACGCCTTTTTGTCCACTGTTATTGAACAGAAAGATCCGGTTTTACTCCTGAAAATCGGATTACTTTTAGTTGGACTTTACTTTGGCACAGAAAACTATTTCTTCCCCAGAAAATGTATGTATGTGTTGACATTTATTTATTTATTTTTTAACCTGTCCTCTATGTGGGTTTACTTTTCTTCTTCAATTCAACATAACTCCCACACAACTCCCTCCTAAAAGTTCAGATGCAGCATATTAAAAATATCAAATGTGAATGTACGAGTCAGACAACTGATAAACCAGTGAGTCAAACGGACATCTGCTTTTTCATGTTCGAGCATGTTTCCAGATATAATCTCTATTTACAGCTCAGCCATGGATTACTCAAAGCACAGTCTTGTTACGTGAGTTGCACATGTTCTTACCGTCATATGAAAGCCTCCTAATAAGCGTAGGTGTCACCCCTGTCTCTGGTGCCTGGCCGTTTGCATTTTCTCTGTGAGTCCAGAGATGCTTGGGAGGCACAAGCAGCCAGTCGGCAAGAATTAGAGCAGCGTCCGTGATTGTGCTGACGTCTGCAAGGGGCTAGGCTGGAGATTAAGCCCAATAAAAATGTGTGATTTGTTGCTTTCATATTTGGAAGATGTCAGCTTCAATTTGAGCTAGCACGCTGCCTTGAGGCAGGCTGGGTGACAAATATGAAGGATGCACTGATGAACTGCTGGCAATCAAGTGTTAGTTCTCTCATCCACTATATGATGGCAATGAAAACCTCCACACATTGTTACACACAGGTTTGGCAACAGCTAATGGTATCAGTTTTTTATATAATATCATAAATCAGCTAAAAAAAAAAAAGAAGAAGAAGGAATTTGATTTATTTTTTCACTGTTTGTTCACTTGTTATGAGTCAATTATTCATTTCTATTCTGCTAAATGTTTCTACTGAAAGAGTGTGATGCTTCATCCTAACATGCAGCACTGTAACCCATCAAAAAACATCATTATTTTGGTTTTCAGTGGCCAGTGTCATGCTAAATGTCTTTTCAGGGGCTTGTCAGATTTGTATTGATAAAAAGTGAATATAAATACAATTATTTACATATTACTTTGAAAAGTAGCCATCAAAATCCCATATTACACATTAAAAACCACTTTGTTAAAATGGTAGTTTGGGTTAATAAAGCACAAATGCAATACTGGATTTATTTGACCCTGTTTTTAATACTACTGTTGGGTCATTCGCCCAAACTAAAACATGGTCATTTCGACCCGGTGTTAGACACGACAAGCTGAAGTTTACATTGAAATAGTCACACAGGTATTGCTACTTATTCAAAATGATCCAGATAATACCCATATTATCACTAACAAATAATAACATGTAAGTTTGAAAAGAGATTATAGCAGTTTATAACCATACCATATTTTAGTTTGCGTAAATAACCCAACAATGATATCGATAAAACTCGGGTCAGTCAGGGATTTTAAAGGCTCACTGGTAAAAACTCAAAAGTTATAAAAATGAATCAATAACCCTTTTTTAAAGCGAGGCGGTATCTGTAATATAAGCAATCATTACAAGTGAATATCTTGAAGACAGAAAAGAAAAAAAAGGGGAGGGGAGAAATAATTAAAAAGCCAAACGTGGAAAGGGTTAGGATCATCTGAACGCTATCAGGAGCGAGGATCGACTGGCTGTGTTTAAGATTCTGAAATTTTTGAAAATACCTCATGCATTATAACTGAAGCACTACCCTGAGTTCCCTGAGTTTAATCCTTTTTGCAAGTGCTTCATCAACCTTCAGCTTTTTTGACAAGACAGAAGTTTCAGCATGTATGATTAATAAGATACAAATGTGCAACTGATATTTGATAAATGACTTTGGTTTCATATTCATGATGTACAATGAATATGCAGCACCAGGGGCTTAGGCCTACTTGATTGATCAAATGTATTCCATTCATCACTTATTTTTGCTTAATTAGCATATTTGAAGCAACACCATTAACAGTGGAGGACTATGGGCTATTTGGAAGATATGATGTATGTAGGGGAGCAGACATACATGCATTCCTCTTTGTCTTGTGGAGCTCACATTCTCAGGAGGCAGAATTCATTATCGAGCACGTAAAATATGCTTATTATTTACCAAAACCAGAAGAGGTACATTATTTCTCACTGCTTTTATGTTCTGAGTATTTGCTCCTCTTTTTAAAATATCATGTCAGTATATGTGCAGTGGTACAATGCAGGTGAAAAAAAAGGACAAATGTTCTGATATCTCTGTGAAAAGGAACGGAGAGACGTAATGCTCTTTCTGGGATATTTCTCACAGGGACGTAATAACCTGAGGACTTCGGGGAGAATGAATGGGAGAAAAGGGAGTTAGGATGTGGGTCATTATAGCTATAAGTTCTAAAGCCCTTCATTAAACACATGAGCTAGTCATTACCCTGCTGCTGTGTGATGAGCATTTTGAACCCTGCCCCCCCCCCCCCCCTCCTCTGGTTTACAGGCCAGATGATGCAGAGAATCCATGCTTGTCTGGCACAGGGCGAAGCAAAGTCAGGCACAGTGTAAATATTTTGTGTGTATCCAAGCAGGCAAATTCTGATGCACATTTGCCCTATTACAGCACATCAGCATCAGGGAGACGCACGCCAGTGCAAGCAAGGAGCGTACACTTATCATTATTTGATAGCATGTTTAATGACAGATTGACAAAGGATTTGCAAATGCGAGCTGGCGTCAATTTTGCTAAGGTCGGGTTTCACTGCGTCTGCAATGCAAGTGTACTTATGTGCATAATTAGATTTTTCAACTAAGCTATTAGAACTGTTTTAGAAAGTAACTCCAAGATGGGGAAAAAGTGAGCACTTTTGATGTTTGGAGTCAAGACAGTGAGACGTTTACGAAGCTTTAAGACATTTCAAAACAATGTCACAGCTAGACTTTGGTAAAAATCAATGACACTACTAATGAAAATAATAAATCATGTTGTAGATTTTGATTGGCTTCACTACATTTAGAGGGATTTCTGTGAGAGAGAGAGAAAAGGTCTGAGACAAGACTACATCCATTTTAAATAACATTTTCTCTCATCATCTTTTTTTGTTGTTACTGAGAGGAACCACACTGAAGGAACATCTACAGCAAAGCTTTATCACTGTGTCTGTGCCCAGTGCTCTGTAGAGTACTGCAATGTAGAGCACTGCAATGTAGAGTACTGCAATGTAGAGTACTGCAATGTAGAGTGCTGTAATGTAGAGTACTGCAATGTAGAGTACTGTAATGTAGAGTGCTGTAATGTAGAGTACTGCAATGTAGAGTGCTGTAATGTAGAGTACTGCAATGTAGAGTACTGTAATGTAGAGTACTGCAATGTAGAGTACTGCAATGTAGAGTACTGCAATGTAGAGTACTGCAATGTAGAGTGCTGTAATGTAGAGTACTGCAATGTAGAGTACTGCAACAAAAAAAGATGTTTACTTTTTTTGTATAAACTGTGTCCATGTATGAACATAATATCTAACATAATCAATCAGTTAAAAACCAAGATTGTGTGTGTGTGTGTGTGTGTGTGCGTGTGTGTGTGTGTGTGTGTGTGTGTGCGTGTGTGTGTGTGTGTGTGTGTGCGTGCGTGTGTGTGTGTGTAATTGCAGAAAGCTGACTGTGTTCTGTAATTAGCCATGACATGTTAGATATACGGTGTGATTAACTGTGTTAATATGCAAACATCCAAAATGAATTAAAATAAAGCATCAAAAGAATTATGGGTTTATTTCACTTAATTACCTGCGACGTGTTACCTGAAGTATATCAGTATTTAATAACGCAGGTATTCCTATTAGAGAGCATTATGTTTATTTGAACAACTGGAGAACCTGATATGTATTTTGATTTCCACCCACTACAGTTTATGCACCTTCAAATGATCGGTGACTGCACGATAAGAATCATATTAACCTTGCAAAGCTGGCTTTAATTTTAGGTTACAGCCATATAGCATGTTTGTGTACCAACAATAAATCCCACATTGACTTTGACTTATTAGAGCAAATTATGGTCCGAGACAACTAATTTCCTTCTGTGATCCCACTGATGACGGCATTTTTCTTTGGTTAGCCTTGGGTGAATCTCTACTAGGTTGTGCTGAATCCTCAAAAGTGTACTTGTAGCCTATATATGCACTGAATAATAATTTTCTACATACAGGGAATTGCTGTGGAGAACATTAAGTCAAAATAAAATACATTTTCATTAAAAATGAAAGATTCTGTGGTGCATTATGTGCCCCTTTGTAAGTAAAAAGCAGACTCTCACTTTAAATTTTCAATTAATAAACACAAACAATAACATTCCCCTCCTTTCCCCCCCCCCCCTGCAAAGCATTCTGCTGCATCTTAAGGACAATGCTTGCTCCAATTTAGAACAAGTTGCTCCTCTAAAACATAATGGCCCTACAGACAAATCAGAGTTCCATCGGCGAAGAAAGGCACTAAATAATTTATAGCTTTAATCTGCTCACTGAGGTGTGTGGTCTTTGACAGTAATTATAAATGCAGGGAGAAATTATAGCTGAATACTTTAACTGCATTAGGAGTCATCTGATGAACAACGTGATTGCCTGCTCATTTCCAACAATAGGGGGCAAGTTGGTGTCACAGCATTCAAATCACCACAGTGCCCATGTGCTTTTTCCCATTTACCATCAAATGTCAGTTGGCCGTTATAAAATAGAGATTTGATGGGTGGAGGTAATTGAGGACTTGATTGCTCGAAAAGAGATGAATTGCATAAAATGTTTATGAATTTAGAAGGCAATTATTTTTAATAGCCTTGAAATAATAGAGCTGGAGGAAATATGTTTAATTGTTATGATACCATCTTGCAGCAACAGCAGCGGCGTTCACAGGAAAGCAATAAAGTCTGACAAGAAGATGTATCTTTGCGGTGTATCTAAAAGTCATAAGGTTAAAAAAAAAAAACAATGCGGCGCTCTCTACAGAATGAGGACGTTGTCCTTTGTCACACTGAGGTTCTCCGTGCGTTTAGAAACTTGGAATAGATGAGGAGGATATTGTGAATTTAAATATGAGATACTTAACGAGTAAAGCTTTATTTTATGGGTTTGTAATTTCTGAATATTTCCCTGATGATTTCCTCAGAAGTTTGCTGGAAAGAACTATGTGATTATGGATTAATTATTGGGAAAATAGGATTTTTTTTTTTTGAAAGAAAGGCTCAATTTAAAGCAAATAAATATGAATTAATTATTGGTAACTTTATGCTCCATACATGTTGAATTGTGTGTTTGGCTGAAGTCAAATTCCACATTTTTGCATGTTCAGCTGACCTGCTGTGGACTAAAAGACTCTTTAGGTTTCACAGGGAATTAATTGTAATATTTTTTCCAGTACCAAATTACATAGTTTTTTCTAGGAAACTTCTTAAGAAATGACAATGTTACTGACACAACATGCATGTGTTTCATACTGAGTAGAATTTGTTGGTATAATATATATATTTATTGTCCATTTCATCAGCCGCTCAGCGTGTATAACATTGATCTCAGCGATAAGCAGGAAAATCTTAACATCTTAGTCATTTTAAAAACGAGCTGTTAGCTTTGTACGCAAACAATTCAAGAGAAAACAAAATGAAAAAAGATATACAAGCTGTTATCAAATGTTAACTCTTTATTTGAATAAGTAAAAAAAGGTGCAGGTATCACAGGTATCATCTGTCTTGCTGTTATCCTTGTTGCATGAAACACACTGTTTTTTTTTTTTTCTTCTAAAATATATTTACATGTGAAATATCCTAATTATTTTTGAGTCATGTACAGAATCCGAGTCTAAACTGGTGATTAAACATTTATTAAAGTGCTTCTTTTTTTTTTCTCTTCTATCATTGCAACACAAAACATCTTTACATAGCAATACACTGTACAGGTCTGCATGTGTGTTATCATGTGTCGGGCTACCTGTTTGAACAGCTGCACGTTTACGCAGGTGTACTGCATCACAGAAGAACAATTAGTTCATTATTTTGTCTTTGAAATACAATTGAAACTTGACATATCATACAAATAAATAGTAGTCATAGCCAGGGCTATTGCATGCAAACATCAGCAATTATGTTTCTTCAAGCAGTAATACATTTCATTACTGGTGATGCATTTGAGCAGGGTGCAAAAGTATCTCTTAGTGTTTCCTTATACAATTTCTAACCAGTGTGTCTTTGCTGTACTCCATGAAATGTTTTAAACGTCATAATGATGCACACTACACAACGCTAATTGAAAAATGGCTGAAATATCTGACCCGTGTATTAAAATAAAAAAAGGGATAAAAGTGACGATGATATGAAAAACTACTCCTTGTCCATTTCCACATATTGTGAATGGTTGTCAGGGGATTTGCTGTGAGTTTTACTCAAATGGAGTTTGACTGCGTGATTACTGGCAAATGTCCGACAGCAGAGCTTACATTTGAACTTTGAGTCAATGTCCTCCTCTGTGACTAGAGCCTCTGTGGCTCTGACACCGAGGGCCTTCGACAGTTCTGGCTCCTCTACCTTCGTCTGGTGCTCTACCGGCATTTTGCACATGTCTTTGATTTGGAACCCAAGATGGGATTCAAGATGGGAAATGAATGCGCTCGGTGACCTAAACTGGGAAGCGCAGTCATTGCAGTAGAAGATCGGGTGGCCCGTGTCCATGTTCTTCAGAAATTTGGTCCCACCGGTTTTCCGCAGTTGGTATTTTACATTAGCTAACCAATGGCTTATGGTGGTCATGGACAATCCAGTGAACTTGGAGATGTGCATCCGTTCCTGAGGGCCGAGGTCTGAGAGTAAGTATTTCCCCTCAGAGGTCTGGAAGAGGCTGGAGGCAAACTGAGCTTGCAGGATGAGAAGATGGCGAGGATTCCAGTTTGACTGTCTACCTTTACGCTTGTGGACGGAGTACATCTCGGCAGACACGTCCTCAAAGCGCCTGACATCTGATTCCAGTTTCATCGTCGGGATCCTCGACGGCGTGGAGGGTTTTGGCGTTGTGGCTTTTGGAAGAACTTTAACCATGTCTGCGATGTCAGACAGAGCGTATTTCTGTGGCATCGGGGTGGAGGGCGGTAGCAGCGAGGAACTTAGCTTGCTGTGTTTAGATTTCGTCAGGTCTATCGGCTGGTCATCATTAACAAAGAGGAAGGTGTTATCTGGCCTATTTCTCATAGCATTTCCCAGCATTAAAGCTGGTTTCTCGCTGCTCCGGTTAATGTCAGCAAAAATAGACTTGGTGTGAGCAGATAGTTTATCTACTCTTGAGTTGTTGGGCTTATTTGCTTTGCCCAGATGATTGTTCAGAACTGACTGCAGTGCACTAAGAGGGTTTATGCCAAGTATAGCTGGAGTGTCACTGAGAGGCTCTGAAGTAGCGCTGCGTCCATTGCTGGCAGAGGGGCTCGGTGTCTTGCCTCTGTCAGAGAAATCTGGGCTCAACTTCCCTTTGATCGCTTCACTCCCTTCATTCACACAGTCTGCATCAAGCTTTGAAGAGGAAGAGGAATCATCCTGACAATCGCTGTCATCATTCTCCACCAGATCAAACTTAATATTCTGACTTTCTTTACCATCGCTAATGCCAACCTTTTCTTTTTTGATGTCCACATTTTGATGCTGTCCCTGGGGAGCCTCAACTCCCACAGCACCGTGGTATAACTTCCCCTTTGGGGCAATCGGCCTCAGCTTGTGGTTAAATGTCTGCTTTAGCTGTGTAGGGGGAGATGCAGAGAGAGGGGTGTTTTTGATGATGCCGGAGAGCTGATAGGCAGCGTGAATGCTCGGATAGGCACTCCAGCTTGGTGTCCCTGTTTGGGCTTTATTGATGGCAGAGGCCACTGTGTTGGCTAAAGATTTAAGAATGTCCCCTCCTCCTCCTGAGTCCTGTTCAAGATCCTCCTCACGGAGATAAGGGTACTTAAAAGCCCCATTGCCTGCCTTTTGATCCTCACTCTCTTGCTTGTCATCTTTAGCTTCAGTTTCCTCCATTTTGTCTGATGTACCTTCCCCCTGGCTATCCTTCTCACTGCTCCCGGGGGAAGGATTTTTTGGAGACACCTTTTCTCCCTCAGTGTCACTGGCAGCGGGCTCAGCTAAGACCTGAATCTTCTCTATGGCCAGGGGGTCAAGTGCTAACTGTTTACCCTTTTTAGAGGCTGAGTTTGTGACTTTGATGAAGTGGCCAGTAACCATCATGTGTGTGGTGAGTTGCTGAAGGGTGTCATGGGAGCTTCCACACTCCATGCATTTCAGAATTTGAGACTTGCACGTTTCAAACTGCCAAGTGTAACTCGCTCCATTCTGATAGCCATAGCGATTACTGTTAGCATTCGAAAGGGCGGCGGCCCGTTGTGCCTCAGTGTAGCCGGATAAACCAGTCGTAGAGTCAGGGGAGCAAGGTCTCACCGTTTCAAAGGCCCGTTTCTTTGATGGTGGCAACAATTTGGGTGTGATTACTGGGATTGGCTCTTTTAAAGGCACTTTTTGGTAATGCTTAGTTTTAATCATATGGACGCTCAAGTCCTGGAGTGAGTCAAAAGAGTGGCCACAGAACATGCACTTCAAAACCTTTTGTGCATCCTCTTTTCCTTCCATGTCTTGAAAATTTCGTTTCCTAGATTTAGAGGACGAAGCAGAGGAATTACTCTGCTTGCCGTGGTTGTTGTCCTGGTAGTGTCCACTCTTGTTCATGTGGACCGTCAGCTCCACAAGAGTGTCATAAGCAGCGCTACAATCCTTACAGCGAAATCGGCTGGCTCCTGTGAACACGGAGCCACAGGGTTTGGTGGTTTGCCTGTACAGGTGGACAGAGCTAAAGAGGTTAGGTTTGGATGCAGGCTTTGGGGAGAGTGTCTGCTGCAAGGTCTTAGAGAGCGCGTCCTGGTGCCAGTCAAACTCACTCTTGGTGCTTCCGTTGGTGCTGTCACAGTTGGCTTTGCTGGTGTTTCTGCCGATTTTCAAGTCCATTCCTATCCCCGTCCAGTAGGAATCAGAGAGAAAGTTTGCATAGGCTGCCCTCATTTTCTCCAAGCTGCCGCCCGTCTCCTCTTTATGTTTGGAGCTGAGACTTTCGTCATCCCTCTGGCTCTCAGGTGGCGAGGAGGTTTTGAAGTCTGAGAGTCTGTCACTGCTGTCGCTAAGGCGTGACTCCAACTCTGCCTCTTGATTGGAAAGGACACTAATGGGAGAGTTCTGGTTGCTATAAGTGTTAGTGCTCTTGTTGTCTAGCTCTCTGTCCTCAGACACTTTGGGGCTGGTCTTCTCTGAGCATTCCTCTTCAGTTTGAGTGTCGTTCTCTCCGTCTTCCTCGGTGATGGAATCCTGAAGAACAGCGTCTTCGTCAGGCATGTACACTGCAAAAAGAAGAGACATGTAAATTAATGATATTATAACAAATGAATTAGTTATTCAATTTCCAAGCTAGAATACTCAGACAACCCACATACGACATCAAGTATACAGTTTTTGTGAGAAGTCACAGAAGCCATTTAGGACAACATAATGGTGGCTGCTTTGTGCCTTGGGAGGTTGGAGAGTATGGCTGGACATAATGTCTTTACTAACAGACTGCTGCTGGTGTAACAGCACCATGTGATTCACGACATGCCATTGACTTAGTGCTGTGTCCAAGGTTTTTTCTGGCCGCAAGTTGAGATGTTTACAACAATCATTGGCCACTGAGTGACAAAAGGAAATTGATTCTTCTGGGGCCTGTTAAGTGTTATTGTAAATGACCTATTCCATAGTGATTATGGATGCCTCAAAACTGCAATGAAAGTGTAAGCCTTCTGTTCTGGATATTACCTCAGCTTCCCTGAAGCCACATGTGAGGAATGGCTCAACACAAACTCAGATATTTTAATGTCCCGCAGTGCTGTATCAATAAATTAAGAGGCTTGACTGAAAAAGATGAGAAAACATTACTTCAGAAGACATCCAGCCACTTAGCTAAATAATAAAAATATGTTGCAAATGTGAATGCTGATGCTGGTGAAGATGTTGATCATGCTGGTGGAAAAGCTGATTCAATTGTCATTGTTAAAACTAGACAATTATAAAAAAAAAACTTCCAAAAATGACTGGCAATCTGTCACGTCATTATATTTTCCCTGACAGTCTCATAAACAGCAATTACTTCTTTCATTATTCACCTGTTCATTCTCCCAACTCATAGAGCACAAACATTATTGCTTCAATTAACAGATAATTAAACAACAGTATTTCTAATTGACATATTTCCCATCATCCAATTAGTGGAAACTCTGACTCAGCATAGAGGGTTTTTCATGTGGCTGCAGGGTCTGCTCGACATAACATGAACACAGCTACAGAAGATTAAAGTGTCCTTTCTGACAATAACTATTTCAGATTATTCAAAATCTAACCATCCGGCAACCCACGCAACAATATCACAACCAGTGTTTGCATATCTTTTGAAGGCATCCTGCAATAAATGCAGTTTGTCAGTGTTGTCACATATCTGAGATATTTTCCGCCTCATAGTCATGCTGGAAAATGTGCATTTTGGGAGAGACGTGGCGGATGTGCTGTGAGTTAAATATGAATAGGACATAACAGCCCTGTCCAGGCACTTATGCATTTCACGTGGTTAATATTTCTTTTCTGAATAGAGGGCACTCCATGAGGGGATGGCTGAAGCCGAGCACTCAGGAGTCCCACACTGGGCGGCCCATAGAATGTCTTCCCTTCTTTGCCTTCTGAAAATAAGACTTTCTTTTTTCTTTTTTTTTTATCAATATTTCACAAGTGCCTCAAGAGAAACCCTGGAGGTGAATTGCCTGCCAGCTAATGGATGGAGATGGAGATGGGATTCGGACTTTCAAAACAAACATGGAGAGTGGGGCCTCGTGAACAAGAGCCTGCACACACCCAAGAGCCCCCAATGTGCTGTGACCTTGATCCACCGCAAGAGAGATGTTTTGATTGGCCAACCGAGATCAGTGATGGCCCCCAAAACACCCTTGATGCGAAGGGAGAGAGTTGTCAAGAGCACAGAGGTATGTTTTATTTATAGTCTTATATATAGTATTCACAGTGAAGGAGAACACCAATGGCTATGACAAGCTCCCAGTTGATGTCCTCTTTCTTCAAAGTCGTCGCTAAAACTGAAGGACTAGTGAGAACGTACGCCAAAGTGGGGAGATGAGCAGTTTTCCAGTCCAGTGATGGTTTAATAGAAATGGCGCAACCCTAAAATACACCATCAAGCAAAGGCTATTTCTGGCATATTTTATGTGGCTTAAAATTCAGCAATACATGCAGTTCAGTTTCACCTCCCCCTTTTTGTAAGATAAATGTGCATTTCAAATAGAGGGGCTAAGTACTGTTTTCCTGGAAATAAGCACTTTTAATGTGAATGTTTGCGTCTTATCGTGGTATTTGAGGATGGAATTGACAGAGATTAACAGCTGCCCTTCCTGCTGTTTTATGCCTTTCTATCAGATGCCCTACAGTAAGTAGCAGACATCCAGAGGCACCAATTAACCTTCTGGCAGGGATCACTCCAAGATACCCGCGTGTCTAAGTCTGCTTCTCACACCATTTGTAACTGTGCTTTGCCAGCTCTTGGTCTACCACGGCAGCCACGCCAAGCTGCATTACTCTTAAATAAAAGATCAGACTCGAAGACAACGCCACAACAACAGACAACACCTCCAAAAGGTCATTATAGTATGAAACAAGTTTGTCAAGAACACAGAACAAACAGCCATCATTGCTCAAACTATAAGAACCGGTGCGTCACTGTGTAAGACAAAAGTGAAGAACAGCAATTTCTTATTCTCAGGCACGTTTTGTTTTTTTTCCCACAACTATGCCTGCTTTGAAAATGTCTCGGAGTCCAAGCAAGGCAACTCCCAGCCTAACTAGCCTTACAAAACAAGAGGCTGGCATGCATTGCCTGAGATTTAGCATGTCATAAACTGCTGTAAAGCTTCCAATCTGTGTCACTACAAATTTATATCTTCAGACAGAGATATGCAAAGGTCAAAAAACCTGAGGTGTCCATCATAAATCAGGCAGTTGAAGTGTTTATAACCTTTATCCGTTAGAACAGACTCTTGGCATAGCAAGGCCTGGATTTACAGAAGCAGCGGCCTGTTTCTGAGCCAAAAGCCTTTTTTCTCTACATCTAGACAAACCACCTAACTGCATAGGAAATAGTAGATTACATTTACAGCAACATTCGTGGCAGCATGCCGTCCAACTGGATTGCTGCTAAAGGCTTACATGACAATATATTTACAACTCAACTTTAAGCATTAGTATCTTCATAGAGCACAATCCCCTCTCTCCCTGGTCTGAGTGAGTCTATTCAAAATGTGCCAATCATTTTAGAAATGTGTGTGTGCGCGTTCTGTTTCCACTGTTAACATGCCACGAGAAACTTTTGTAAATTTGAGAACGTCAACATTTATCCCTCGGAAGGTCAACATTTCCTTCATTAATGTGACAAGCCACAGAGAGTTAGAAGCCTGAGAAGCTTAGCTAATGGACAGCTGCAATACCCAGCGCAGGACTTTGTGAGTATCCGAGGTAACACTATCTTCAGAGAAGATTGGGTAATTCATAGGTGCCAGTGACAGGTCTGCACGTCTGTGCCACTTTCCCCAGCGCTCTCCGGTTGTCTCAAGCTACAGTTTTTGCTGCTCGCAAATCAATATCTCTTTTTACTTCTCATTGATTGCCTAGTGGTGGGACCAACCTAAGCAGGACTGTTATGACATTTCTAGATTTCCCCCTGTCCTTGGAACAATCAATTACATGCGCATGGCAATCAAAACCTCTTTGCAAAATGAACCTGCTCCATGACATTTTCATCTCCCGGATTTATGTCATGTAAAGAAAAAAAAAAAAACGAAGGAGGAGAAAAAAAAAAAAATAGAAAAAACCGGAGGCCCGCTGGAGAGGCAGAGAACACGCTAACAACGCAGGTCAGGATCACTGAACAGTCTCCAGGCTGTCTCAGTAACTATCATCTGTTTCCCCTCCCTGTTTGCACTCACATGTAAGCAATGTGCCCAATTAATTGTGTCTGCATTTAAAAACACTTAGTCACCGTGTTCATCTGTTGTTATAAATAGGTGTGAAATGTCAGTCAAAAAGTACTTGGTGTACAAAACATAATTCCAAAGTTGTGAGGCTTTTTTTTTTTTGAGCCTGCAATGTTGGAAACAGTGTGGTGTGTTTATTAAAGTCACCATGATGTGAGCTATCATTAGAATGAGGCACACATGTCACAAGGTTTAATATTTGACAGTGATATCTGACTAACTCAGTGAGCAGTGCACGTCAAGATCAAACAGAGACATTGTCAGACATCCTGATGATAGTCTTGATGACACATCTGAAGTTAAGTCTGAACTGAATCACATGAGAAATGGTGAGGAGCTAATTCTGAGCCCCGGAGCCATCTGTAAAGATCTGTAAACACCTCTCTCTTCATTGTTCCCTGTCAGGAAACAGTCTCCCCGAGCCCAAGGACACCGCAGAGTAAAGAGAGAACAATCACATTCAGGCTGCTCACTTTGACGAAATTTGTCGGGAGGTTAATTGATATCACAGAATAAAATAGTTTTTGACTTGCTTTTAAATAGGAATGTCTCATTAGTTCCCATCTGACCCATTATTTCATTTCAGCACTTTTAAATGACTCCAACGACGCCCTTAACAGGCTTCCCAACTCTGCAGACACACTGTAAGTGGGTCTTTATCATGTTGTATTTAGCATCAAATGGTTATTACCAGTATTGTGGTGCACATTCTGGTGAAGATAGGGGCAGGGGAAAGGGGATAAAGGACAATCCATAGATCAGACGATGAAAAGAGAGTTTAAAAGCAGCCATGAACCCCCACAAAGTGGTTTTGCTGGATCTTTCTGAGGCTTTGACTACAAAACACTCATGTTAATTTTTGTATGCATGAAGGAGATGTTACTTAAAGCGCATTACTTACTTCACTAAACACAAGCTATTCATGCAGATAAATGCCTTACTTTCATACACCCTCAACTTTAATATTTAATAGTCTAATATAATCAAATAAAAACTCGCAGCTCAAAAAAGACACGGACAACTTGAGGACAGATTGTGAACACTGCAAACGGCACAATGTGTTCAGATGGACCCAGAGCCAGATTAATATGATAGGATCGCAAATATGACACCATATCCTGCCATCTGGCTGTTCATTTGGGCAAAAATGATCACAATAATTATGGCAATTAATCAAAAATGTTTTCACAACCAACATTCTGTTAACTAAAAACACAGAGAACTTTGGATGAACAATCAACACACTAACAAACGCGAAAAAAAATATCCGACAGCAGTCAGTCTGAGCTGCTCAGCCTTTGAGCAAGTTTAGTTTGAGTTATGGGGGTATTTTTTATGTAACGATACAAATGTGGGATTATCTAAAAGTCTGTCCTTGCCTGTTGCATAAATGCTAATCGTGATATTTACTGAGCCACATCAGATTGCCCTGCCTGAAGCTCCAGGAGCCCCTTCCCTCCATGATGTCACCGAGCGACGCGGCCCCTTTTGATGCCTACTAGAAGCTTCTGCTCCGAGACGCATCAGTCGGCCCGCTGCCTAATTGGAAGTGAGCGGTGGGAGAGCATTGCAATCTGCACTCCAGCACCTAAGTCATCACTTTGAACGTGCCACAGCCGCCGCATCACATGCAGTTGCCTGGTGTTGCATCTCACCAAAGGGTCTCCTATCAGCACCGGCTGATACATAACATCCCCATCCTGTCTCACAGAGCTTTACCACAGCAGCAGCAGCACAAAGCCAGGTGGGTTTTTGCTATTTGTGGACAACATGTTATCATATACACAGATATAACCAGTCTTAGATAGGGCATACACTGAGCGGCCACTTTATTAGGTACACCTGTAAAATCTAATGCAATCCAATCCAACAGCTCAGCCAGATAATAATGTTCTATAAGTTTCTTGCATTGGATTGCAGTGTATTACAGTGTATAGGTGTTCCTAATAAAGTGGCCAAGGAGTGAATATACACATACAGATACTTTTGGTTTTATTTGTCCAGATTTTGAGATTTTTACAAATCTGTAGAGTTGGAAACTAACTCAGGTGCATTTAGTCAAGTACTGTACTTCCATACAGTTTTGAGGTACTTCTATTTTACCTGAGTATTTCTATTTTATACCACTGTAGCTACAAGTTACTTTTCATATTAAGATTACATATAAAACATATGGTCGGTTTATAAAATATGATGCATTGTTATAGATTAAACTATCCAGCAGTATATAAAGCAGTTAACATGAACTCCACCTCAACTACATCATTAAAATACCGCTTACATGTTGATGCAGCAATAATACTGTAACAATAAAACACTGACAGATGCCATTCTGCGTAATAAGTACATTTAGTCTTGATACTTAAAAGTACATTTTGTTGCTAATACATAGGTAAAAGTAGTAGTATTAGTAGGAGTAGTATTGCTATTTTTACTTAAGTACATGATCTGAATACTTCTTGCATCTCTGCAAACCTGTGAGCGCCAAACAAAATTCCACTCTACCGAGGAGGCAGCAGCTAAACTATCCACCTGGCTGGACGCCACCAGAGATAAGTAAGAAAATGTGTTGTTGTTTTTGTCATTTGGGTGGACGCACCCTTTAGATGACTGTCCGCTGAATAAGCTGTATTGTGCCGTTTAGTATAAGCAGTTGAAAATATACTGCACACAACGTGACCGTCTCCCCTAACAAGGAAAGGTAAATATAAACAATTTGGGCGAGCACGCAGGATAACGTTACAACCGAAGAGGCTTAAAAGCCTCGGTGTATATTTGTCAGATTATAGATGATCTTTTCTGCCCCGACTGATACAAAGTTCCAGTTGGCAGAGCAGAAGCAGGGCGGCTTCAGCTGCAGTGTATTTTCCACTTGCAGGAGGGGAGCAGCCTCGCGCCGCTCTGTCACTTGGTTTCTGAAGAGCCCGTGACACGGCTCTCCAGGAGCGACATGATGAGGTCTGATGGTTCCTTTCTGCAGAATAGCAGTTTACCCCTCATTCACCCTTATCAGAGAGTGAACCCATCATCTTACAGTGTGCCACTCAAACCGCTTCGCATATTGGAGCTGACCAGTCGAGCAAACAGGGCGGTACTAATAAAAGACCATCTTGCTTTGGTTCAAATTTCCCTGATTGAATGTCAGTCAGGAATGTTTGCGTGGCAGCAGGGAGGAAAGTGGGCCATCGTTTTAAGGACCACTGCCTTGCACACATAAGGCCTTTGTTCTAGTTTTATGAGATACTGAGTGAAAGGTATGATGGCCTACACTCGCCTGACGTGCTGTTTGTTTTTCATGCCCACTAGCCCGACTAAATAAAGAGCTTTTCAATTCCAATTCAATCATTGTCTGATGTTTTGTAAACATTTGCTTCATCGTATGATTCCGTTTTATTTTGCATCTGAGGGGCAATATCCAGGATTTAATTATTTTTAATATCAAATTGGTGGTTTATTTCCATGTGATCTTGTGTGTTGTTTCATGATATAATATTAAAGTCTCACGAAAAGCAGCCAGCGGCAAGTCTCCTTCCGTCTTTGCTCCACGGACTGTGCTCCATTTAGTCTTCCCCTGAGATCAGTAGACGTATATATACAGGACATACAGGGCCTGCATCATAAACTTTGCATGAACCCTAAACACTGGCCCTCCCAAACAACAACAGCCCTCCATCAAGGTCAGGCCTTGATGAATCTGATAGTGCAGCTGGAAGAGACTGTGTGTATTCTATTAAAACAATCTGCATTTCACTAACTCTTCCCGCCCGCTCTGTCCCTGTATGGATCTTTCATTAGATTCTGGATGGGCTCCAGCCAAAGCTTTCCTTGTACAAGCAGTTTTATGCAGTTTTCAGCAAAGGGAGGCATTTTTTTTTACATTCCAAGTTCATTAATAGTAGATTGCCACTTTTTCCCTTCATTAAATACAATGAGGCTACAGAGTGAATTTGCAGCTGAAGCGTGGTACTGTCAGTTTCTAGTGGGACCAAAGGCTGCTTCATGGCAAGCATAAAGGGAGAGAAGCAAGCCCGCCAAACCTGGAGCTCTGTGGGACAAGACGAGCAACAGTAAGAGAGGCAGAAATGCTTCAAAACAGCCCCTGCTCCCTCCTATTCAGATTCATTTTAATGGCAAATTTGTTGTCAAGTGTCCTCCACAAAATGATTAGGGCCCGCTGTTTTCTCAAAAGTGCAAACTTCTGGATTTGCCTGGTGCGCATTGTCACTTTGACAGCCCATTCTGAGAACAATGGCTGCCCAAATAGTGAAATGTGTTGGCACCCAATAGTTGAAAGTTTCCCCTCAAAACAGGCTTTCTGCTGTTTGTGGGTATTCTGCTGTGTTGATATCTAGATGTTGATTAGAATAAAAAAAGAAGCCAGTGAATTGGGCTCCCCAGAGCAGGCACATCAACCATTGTAAGAGATTGACAGTCACTCCATTGAGCCAATTATTTCTGTTCATAAGACCTGTTTCTATAAAAACTGGTTAAAGACTACAGTCATTGTTCGAGTGTCTGAATTAAATTACTGGTAGAATTTACGGAGCCCCAACAGCATTTAATGGCAGCACTGCCCACTTAGCGTTGCTTTTACTACATGGAATAATTACAGACATAATATTGTTTCCATTGACTGTTACAGTTGAATACAATAATTCTCAGAACCAATGCATAAAAGAAATAACGTGAGCTTCGTCTAACCTGGGTACATGGGTTTTTATTGTGTGTTTTTTTTTTTTTGGGCAAATTCTCCTCAAGTCACCTACAATAAAAGAAGCATAATGAAACCAGATGCAGCGCCCCGTATGTGTGGGATATATGTTCATTAATACCACACTCCAAACATATCAAAGCTGTTCAAATATTTCCACTGGAAAAGTCAGTGCAACAAAAATATTTTCTCTGCGCTATATCCTCATTTAGCCCACGAGTCAGCGGCGTGACATTTGTAAGGTGTTCAGCTGTAATGGAGGAGGAGTAGGTGCCGACTGCAAGACGAGTGCAGAGCCTTTTTATTCATTGCATGGGAGAAAGTGGTTAATTTATTGAAAAGAAGGTAGGCGGACGAAGCAGCGGAACGGAACTGATACCCTGCGTGGCTGTAGGTTGTGCACCGAGGGGGGAGGAGTGAGGGGTGGAAGAGGGGGAGAGCAAAAAAAGGAGGTTGAGGGAGGCGGAGACCAGAGCGACAGAGGAACGGTTAATGGAAATGAGTGACAGGCTTTCAGAATGATTTACAACGGGTGGCGCTGCGGCAGAGCCAGCGCTTGATGGATGATCCTGAAAGACGGAGACGAACCATAAATCATGTCTTTGAATCATTGACAGAGATAAAGGAGGGGGAGAAAAAGCAATGGCATTGACGTTCATTCTTCCAATAATGTACATTGACGAGTTACACTACGGAGCCTTAATTAAAAAGTGAACACGGGTCTTCTCCCTCTCTCAACCCCCTCCCTCCTCTTCCTCCTCCTCCTCCCCCCGCCGGCTACGCTCCTCTATCCCTCTCTTCTCTATTGCGATATCAATGGTAATTAAAGATGCAGTATCCCCGTCCCCTGTCCCACAGCCACTTCCTCCAGCTTCCCACAGCAGCCAGATTAGATAAGTGCTCTGCTAAAAGATAATGTCACCCCTCAACAATATCAATGTGGGTCTGGCCCATTTGTTTCTACATCTGTAAACACACACACACACACATAAACTGAGATGAGAGGGAGACTGGGGGGGGAGGGAGGGGGGGGGGCAGGCTCGCTTTATTTCTTTACAGGAAAAAAACAAATAGGAACTCCAGGGTTATGTACACATGAATGGACAAAAGCTAAACACAAGCGGTCTTCAGTTTCAGACGTTACCATGTTGGTTTTAACCCATAAAGCGGCATTAAAAATTTAGCATGAGAAGAATTATTAGATTTATTTCTCGCTCGAAAAACAAATAAAATTTAAAATTTTTCCCAACATACCGTTCTTAAAAACTGTGTTGTTCTGTCTTGAGTGCAGATGGCACTTTGATAAACAGGAGGAGCCCTGTAGGAGCAGAGAGCTTGAATGAGTGGCATTCCACATCAGCTGAGCTCCCTTAAAGTGCACATAATAGAGCAATGAGGTGAAAGTAATCCTAAACATCTGTCTTATGTGTCCTACACGCACAGGCTGTTTGTTCAAGTTCTAGGAAAGACATTAGCAAGAGGGGAGGGAGACGGAGAGAGAGGAGGATATATCAATTCATGCACTAGTTCTCCAAAGGGATTAAGCCGGGCCTCTGTTGTCTGTCCTCTCACTGCTCCGGCAAACAAAATGGAGAAGACTGCCCTACTAATGCAAATACCCTCTTTCATGACATACTGTAGCAAGCATGTGAGTAAATGGATACTTAAAACTGCAGCATACCACCATGATTGTTCTCAATTATTCAAACTTTATATATTTTTTAAAACCCAGTTCTTCCGTAGGAATCACAGCACAATGTAAAGCTGCTAACGCTAAGGCGATTCTTTGTATTCGAGAGTGGGATGCAGCGTTTGTCGAGGCCTCGTGGCAGCCTGCTCTGCTCATGTGAGAAAGGACAAGTGATGAAAATACAGCAGGCCCGGTGCACCGTCCTGTTTGACGGCTATGCAGGGGGACCGGGGGCAGTCGGTCAGCCCACTGCGTATGGGGATATTCACCGACCAAAAACTGAAAGACACACAAAGCTGTCGCTCTCGCTCTCTCCATGCCTCTCCTGCTGTGAGAAGACATTTTGGCAAGCTGAAATGGAAATGAATACACAATGGTCATCTAGCATTGAAAAGCTGTGGCAATAATATTGGTCAGGCAAAAAAGGCTGCCCTGCCCAGTGTGTGTGAGGTCATGTGTGTGCGCGCATGTTTATGAATGATTCATGCTGCAGCGCAACACAAAAGCTCACGCTCGGGCTTCGCATGATTTGAGAATCATTTTCATTTGAAGGCTTGAAGTTGTTAATATCATGTTTGATCGCATCCTTGCATCAAAACACAGTTTGATGGACAAGGGAAATAATTACTTGTCATTCATGTGTCTGAGGTTTCTCTCCTCTCCTCTTTTGTTGCTGTTAAACATGTTCCTCTGTTAAACACTTTTTTCCCCTCAACAAAACTCCAAAACGCTCCGAGACAACTTTCAAGTCGCAAAAAATGAAAGAATTTCATTTGATTCAAAAAGGAAAACAAAAAATAAATCTGTGAAACGGTGAAACTGACAGTTCGGCTGAATGAATCAAAGGGTTTGAGTGTAATGAACTTCTTGGAGTCTCTGTCATTAGTGGACAATAGCTCCCGGTGATCTTAAATGGTCTTAAAAGATGATCCATACAGTAATGAAGCCAGCTCTGCTGCTGGCCTGATGCCCAAAACAGGACATAATCTAAGTCACAGGGGATCCGCTGGAGCTACTGTTACTAAACAACATCCCTCCACTTCCCCATTGTGTGCTCTTTCAAAATTAAAAGCGAGAAAAAATGTGTTTGTCGTTACACTGTAGATTCTGAATGCTAAATTTTCAAATTCATAGCATGTGTTTCGGGGCCGTCAGCTGGGACCACAGAGCAGCAGGACGGCTTACAACCAACTGGGTCTTTTGGAAAAGCAGCATGTAGTGTCCAAGGCCCACCCTCCTCCTGACTCTTCTGCCTGGACCACCCTGCTCGCTGTGTTACACGACATGACAGGACGATGCTGCTCAGTCCTTGGACCCATCGCATTGTTTTTCTTGGACCTTAGTGAAAGCAAATAGCAGCTAAAGGGCCCCGGCGCTCGCAGTAAAAACCAAAAACCCGTGCAGTCATTCATCAAAGCCCAGACAACTCGCTACTCCCCCACCAACTACCAACCCCCCCCCAAGGCACGGCCATCTCCCCCCACTCTTGGTTTTAACTAGGACTCCAAATAATTCCAGAAATGACAAATGATACTTATATCTCTGGCCTGTGCCGAATCAATAAGCATGCAGAACAACTATCCATCTTGAGAGGTATCGACAGACGCGGCTCGACATCGGCGGGGAAGCACTTGGTGGCTTTATTCAGGATCGGGATGGGAGGGACGGAGGAAAGCAGGAGAAACAGTGCACTCACTTTTAAATTACAATAAACCACCCAACACTGTTAGCAATCAAAAACCCATTACAGGAAGTGCAGCATCCAGAGATATTTTCTAAAAAAACAACAAAAAACAGCAGAAGAAGGCGGACACGTCCTCACAACGAGAAGGCCGACTGACCATTTGGGAAAATATGCGTGACCCCGTGAACTGGGACGGGGGTTATTTTGACAGTAGCACCTGCACATGTTTACATGGCAGTTGTGTGCTGGGTATGAGCTGATGGGTGGCGATATGGCCCCTCTCTGGTCTCCCGGCTGGATCGGAGCAGCTGACAGATAGCACTTCAGAGCAGCTTTAGCTGCAGCTCCCCTTGAGGGGCTGTGATTGATGACTCGCACTGCCACCTAGATCCATTTTCTCCTCCAATCTGACTCCTCACAGGTAGAGTGGAGTCCTGCCCCCCCCCCATTCCCTCTCATCTCCCTTCAAATACGAGTGGGCTCATTATCGCAAAGGAGTTTACCAACAGAGTGACTTCAAAACATCTACTTTGAACAAATTAAAAACAGAATCATACAGAGGAAATAATTTGAACTAAATGCCTTGCAAAGCCATTTTGATCCTGAACATTAGAGATCAGAAAAGTGAAGGGGAAAAAAAAACAAAAAACTATGGAGCTGTTTGCAGGCATAATGTCATTAGCAGGGAAAATGTTAAGACCCAGGACCCCTGCAGGTCTGAAGGCATTTAAGAACAGTTAGCTTAGCCATCTGGTAGACAATTACACAGGAACAAACACACCGCCTCAGCAAATAAAGCTTGGCTCATCAATCACCAGAATGGCCAGAAGTTGGCCTGTTATTCCCTCTGATTTAATAACCCGATGAACTGCAGTGTTATCCACCACAAGTCTTCAAGTCAAGTGGAGAACATCCCAACGTGCACCAACAGCATTATGTGGCAGAGAAGCTCAAAGTGTGGACAGCACGTAGTGGCAAATTACTGTTTTAATTTAACATTTACAATAGATTTAATCACTTCAAGATGTTATAAAATAAAGAAAATGTTTATTGCGTCTCTAAAACTGCACTGTAATTTGCACCAGACTGCCGATATAAATGGAAGTGAAAAAGTGCAAGGTTAAAAGTAAAAACATTTAAAACATTCACTGTTTCCAGTTTCAAGTAGTTTACTTAATTAACATTTGCCCCGTGCTTTTAATTGCAATCATACTTCCCCATGGGACCTGAATGCGGATTGTCTGGTAATTGCAGATGTTGATATGAGATGGTGACACAATGTCAAGTCTATTTCTGAAAATTACAGAACAAAAAGGAGGATGACCAGGAACACACAGCCACTGAACGAACCCCTGAATTCCCTAACAAGAGGATTTTGTACATTTAAGACATTACAGTTAAGAAATACTGACCCAGATTAGCACTGTGCTAACACAGGTAATGAATGAAACCGATCCCTCAGCCTAAAAAGGCTAACATGCCGCCTGAATTTCACCTGGATGGAGGTCAGTCTTTGTCAGATTCAGCGGGGTGTTTTCTGAGCCAAGAACATATTCATCTGTGTTTCTGGGTTGTGGCCTGCATGGCCTATGTGGAAGAAAAGAAGTAGGCCACCGCTGCGGTCTCCGATTCTCCTCTGTACACGCGTCACCTGCCAGCTCATGTGGCCCAGCTGAGATGTGAACAGGTCTGGCAAGAACCAAATGTTTTCATTTACCTCAGGGGCATCTACACTCTTCTTTAGCGGGCGGTGGCAGGCTAACATGTCAAGATACCAGCCCGGGACTCTGGGCCTCTGGGAGAGGTCACGCACTCAGAGCTTAGGTTTAGAAAACATCAAGATATAACTCTCTGCAAGAAGGAAGGCAGCACAGACCTCTGCGGCGCATACTGATGTAGCCTCATAGCTGGTATTACTAAATAACATCAACATCAGATGTGTTTTTAATGCGGCCTTGCAGATGAAGACAGACCAAAGGTAACACCTGGAAAACTGAAAATGTGCTTCATTACACCTTTACGTTCAGATCTGATATGTGTTCACATTGTTTGATGGAGCTACATTCTACTGGGCAGCAGGGGGTGGCGGTGCTTCTTAGGCTAACCTCAACACGTCTATTTCTAGCTGAGGACTTGCTGACAGCACATTTAACTTTGTGATCTGCACATGAGAGACAGCTAACAGTTGCTGACAGCTGAAACACACCGAGCCCCATTTCCCTATACAATACCTTATTGACACTCTGCATTTGATGAGGACTTCAACTAACTTTCAGATGAAAAAAGAAAAAGTCCGGATGGTGGGTACAAAAATATCATAAAGAAAAGGTTGATTTCCAGCCAGCTCATGGAAACCAGTAGTTCCTTTGGGGAGGCTCTGGGAGGGGTGGGGGTGGGGCAGTGGCTGTCTATAGAAGCCTGATTTATGATCTACTCAGTTTTGCATGTGTGTTCACAGGTTTCTGGGAGTTACACTCAATTAGAGCAGCAGGGGTTAGGAGTATGTTTTTGTGAGGATAAGTTAAAGCTTGACACGTTTATTTCTGCCAGTGCAGCTGAAGAGCTGGTGACAGCCTATCAAAAGTCGTTTTCTTTGATCACCCAACTCAAAGTGTGGGAAATAGTAACCGTCCCTGACAAGTGAAAAGAAAAATCCAAAGGAACACAAAATGTTTATAAAGCACAATCTTAAATACCAGTCAACATAACCGAGAGCAGAAAATAACCGTATAGTGAAGATGAAAATGTCATCACTTAGCAGGACAACAAGAAGCTGACAAATGCAGTGCTAATCAAATTTGTAAATTCAAATTAGCTTAAATAGAATTCTTGCAAAGCATGACCACCGAGCTCGCACCAAACCAGAGACTGAGGAGCGACTTAATGGATTCAGCAGGACAAAATCCCCAATTACAAGTTAAAATGCCATATCCCTTCACAATTTATATAAAACTAGTAAATCTTATTTTTGAGACATTTAATGATTGAGCCAGCCAGTGAAACGGGGGAACAAAGTACCAGCGCAAGGAGTTACTCATATCCCTGTTGAAAAACTCCTCCGTTTAATGATTCACCACTAAGGAGAGTCCACACACTTCCAGAAGAATTCAAATCCCTTTTCCCACAGCCTCTTTCAGTCCGTATGATAAATGACACCCGTCATTCCGCCGTTGCCAAACAGCACAGAGGGGAATTGTACTGATATATGATTCACAAGAACAGGAAATAAACTCTGCCTTTCTCTGTAGCTCTCCCTCTTGCCAAGTAGGACGGACCTGGACAGTGTCAAGGCTCTCATGGTGGAGGCAGTGGGAAGGCTGACGGCGCTGAAACCCAAAAAGGGAATAGACAGTGGGTTTCCAAAATGAACTCTCCCCTCTCTCAAAACGCTGGAGCTTCTGATGACTGATGAAAGGCGCAAGAGCCACCGCATTAAAATAACAGCGGCATCTATGGGAACGAGCTTAGGAGGATCAAAAAAATTAAACAGAGGGCACGCTAAAGTCTGCAATTATCAAACAGGGGGAAAAAATATAGAATGAGCAACCTCCTTCTGCCCCCAATTACAATGCAGCAAGTGAGGCTAATTACTGCGCCTTGATTATTTCAGATTTCTGAGTGGGTGAGAATGACAAAGACGTAGGGAGATGGGGTGCAAGTTCAGATAAGGCTAGTTCGCACAGATTCAACATATACAAACGAACGTGTGAAATGTTATTTGAATGGGAAAACACGTGAATAAAAACATTCAGCTAATTCGATACTTCCTATTGTGCGCTCTGTTAATGGCGAGTTGCACCGAGTTGGCGTTCTGGTGTCAGAGAGACAGAAGGAGAGGCACATCCTGCTGCTGCGCGGCTGCTCGCCTTCAGGCTAGTCCCTTCAGGCCAACGCTCAGCGGTAGGCCTCCCACTTGGGCTCAGAGCGCAGGGATGTGCCCAGGGCCAGGACCAGCAGCACTCAATCACCCAGACAGCGACATCCTTTCGCCATCACCATCAGAGAGGCCCCTTTGGGGTGGTGTGAGGGGGGTTGGGGGAGATATTTATGAGTAGAGCGTACACACACACGCCCATGCGTCTGCGATTCCGCTGATATACTGTCGGCTGGACTGTGGGATGGAGCCATGTAGTTCATCTCCTCCTCATTTTTAGCCCCTAACCAGACCCCTGTAAGTGCTCCTCAGAGCTTTACAGGTTGGGTCTGATGCAGGAAGCAGACAGCGAACGCTGCACCGCATGTAAATCTCGCACTCCGAAATGCGAATGTGAAACTAGAGTTAGAAGGTAGTAATCGGATCTCATTATCAATGATTGCTTTCTTTGAAAATGTGAACCAAATGACCAAAATAAGTTGCAGCAGGGAGAAACAACTATGCACGAGCTGCAGTATTTTGGGACTATTTGTTACAAAAGACACTTTGAGTCAAGCCCTGCATGATGTGCAGCATATGTTTACCTATGAGGAGTATTTTAATGCCTCTTTACCTTTGATTTCAGAGCAGAATAATTACAGAGGAAGCCATGTAAAACCCTGTGGCAGATTAGGGAAGTGAGTTGGAAATGGGTTCAAATTGTCGTTCTGAAGTAAAGAGGCTACTTTGCACCACAAGGGGTTTCTTTCCTCAGGCAGGCCAGGGGATTAAAAGAAGCCATAAAAGGTCTCTGTAATGGCATCAGTAATGTCTTGCTGCCATTAAAAACGGTGGGAAAAACATCTGCTTTGCATTTTTCACTCCCCTGCTACTCATTTGTCTTTCAAACTATCTCAGAGAGTGCCTTGGTTTCAATGCGCTCATATTTTGTCAGAATAAGGTTATTTTACAGACTTCATCCGATGAGCGTTAGCCTAAAATCAGGACTGTACTTGCAAATGCCAAAACAAGGGCTAACTAACAGTGCAGCTTGTACACTTGTTGGGATTATTATCTTGAGGACATTTTCAACGCAATTTGACTTCACCCTCAAACTGTAAACCTGCAGCATAACAACATTCTTTAGCAGCGCTATGTTGACTTTTCTCCCTCACCTTTGCCAAAAAGAAGGATTTTAAAACTATCTGTATTCACACCCCGATGGCTTAATAGGAGTCAGCTTAGAGTAAACACCTTGATTGCTTTATGGCTAGCCCCTAACCATTAGAGGTGCATTGTATCCTCCTTTCCTGGGCTTCTGGGAAGCAGAGGCCCCGCAGTAATCTTTTCTCTGCTAACCCTTTAATAAACCATAGCCTGCTTCATTAGCTTCCCCTCACAGAGTGATTGATCGGTGCCAGTCACAAGAAACCCCATCCCCGCTCTGCCTACCTCTCCTCAACCAACTAAATAAGGCACTTTTTTGTCAGCCAGCTACCACCCATCACACTATTAAAGGAGAGTATTCAGCGTGAGCCAAAGAGGGAGTGGCATCAGCCGTGGATGGCAATGCAACAGTGTTCCTTTTGTTCAAAGGCTGGGTCAAAATCAATTTATAGGATGCACTATACTGGGCTCAGTATATTAGATTCTTACGGGTTCAAATTCTGTCTCGACACATGAAAGGAAAAAGAGAGAGAGAGAGAGAGAAAAAGAAAGATTCAGTAAGATTTCAACAATGAGCTGTTCATTTTACACTGACGAAAATGCATTAAGAATGCAGCCTGACTGAGAAAAATTAGGTGGGATTAAAGGTGCAGTTTATAGACAGGATGACTCATTATTTTGCCTATTGCTTAACACGTCCCCCGTTATTATTAAATTACACTCACTGTGATTCTATTTCACTCATTTCAAGTAGCAATTGGTAGGACAAATATAGACAATCGAAGACCAGATACAACAGACTAAAAAAAAAAAAAGGTTTTGCATATTTTGATAATGTCCTTTAATACACATTAGACCAAAGATTGTGTTATTTGAGAGGGAAAACAGTTAAATGCGACACCTTAATGGCAACATAAGAAACCGCACTCCGGTACTAATTCAGAGAAAATAACCCATAAATGATTATCCAGATACCCAGTGTACGACATCCATTCGTAAGAAGACAAACAATGAGACAAACACCGAGTTAAGGTCCTAAACTTAATATAACATCCAACCAGGGGGAAGAAGAAACATGTAGCATTGTGATAAGAGTGGATAATACAGCATTACTGTAATAATGACATATCATTTCCCTGTCCCCCATTAGGAGGTGGACTCTTTTCTCTTCAGTAATACCTACAATATATGTGTTGTGTGATCCTTCACTGCTCTACAGCGGAGGAATAGAGAGATACAGAGGGGAGAGGTGCTAGATGCTGCTCAGCTGCAGTGATAAAGTCAGTAATATCACTATCTCGCCCTCCTCTCCCAAGAATTGCTATAAACCTATTTCGAAAATTGCAGCCATATATTCAGCGAAGACAGTTAGCTCATCCCGGTGACAGTGCAAACTTTTAGGCTGAATTATACCCGTGTCATTCAGAGGGGTTTATCAAAGAGGGTCAATAACTCACAGACCCAAATCTTTGCGATAGGCCCGGCCCAGCACCTCTCCCTCTCTGCTACAGGCAGCTGGTGTGCTGCCACGGAACAGCCTGCTGCTATTGCTCAGGACACAAGATGGTGCCCAGTCACACTACTACATGGCAACACTGGAATCTGTACAACTCCGGTGCAAGCAGACACAGGAACACGACGTTAAATACTGGATGAGTCGCCGTAAATATCAACCTAAGACTCCGAAACTAACTTCGACAAACAAGGGCTGTCCGTTCTTTTCATTCATCAACAATCTGCTGATTGTTTTCTCGATTAATCAATCAAACGTTTTGGCAATAAAATGTAAGATAAAAGTGGAAAATGCCCATCAAACAAATCCCAAGTTATTCAAAAGAGTTGTTTTATCCTCTTCCTCCTCTTTTATTGCTCAGTTAAATTCTCATGTATGACGAACAAAAGCATCAAATCAACGCATTTGAAAACTGGGACACGTGAACAACATTTTGCCTGAAAAGATTAATCGATTAGCAAAATAGTTGCTAATTAATTTTATGTTAACGACCTGATTAAATGTTTCAGCTCAATGTGACTAATAGTTTTCTTTGGTGTTAAATGTATAATATACTGAATACATAAGGGGGGGGGGGGGGTCCAGGATCTTTATAAATAGTCTGTGTAGCACGTGTCTTTTTGTTTTTCCATGAAATGAAGATGTCTGTCTTTCTTAACAACGGCTATGAGTCAGAGCTGACAAACACTGAGGACGCAGACAAATACTTCTTTCTAAAAGAGATCTTGTGTTTCTAGCACGTCTACTAGAACCCTAGGCTTTATCACTACTGTACTAAAACAAAAACACATGACGCCATTTTGCACCATCTTAGGCTCAAAACACATTTCACCCTGACACTTATCTGCAATTAGCCATGTTAGATGTTTGTCATGTGCAAACACTTAGCAGAATTTGACATTCATTTGATTCTAATGGGCTTTCCAGTGGGTGTTTTTGCCTGTAGGACGTTGCAGTGCAAATGCATGACTGTTCACCAAAAAACATTTGTCACTTGGAGACAGACTAAATTGGTATCATTTATTGCTAAAGCAGACACTTTATATTTTACTCAATAGATCCGACTGAATTCAAGTGTTCCTTTAAATCCGGAGCTTTTCGGTGGGACCTTTTGCCCCTGCTTTGTCTAAAGTCTGAGGGGTGATATCACCTGCAGCTGTTTACAATTAGCTGAATCGTTTCCCGTAGCAGTGCTAAAGTTTTACTCGCCCTCTTTAAAATCTGTATTTTCCAGATGGCCTTACATTGCAGCTCCTTTATATATGAGCCCAATGCAAGTCGACCTACACAGCCTCAGAATTTTTATTAATTTCAAAACAGAGTCGTGGAAAAAGTTGCTGGACTTGAAACAGTCTATATGGATTAGCTATATACGTGGTTTCACTTTATTAGAAGTTCTGACTACAGCTCAGTCTCTACAGTGAACATGAACTGTATTAATTTTCAGATTGTGGAATGTGTCGAGGAAATTGCATTATATAAACTCAGCGGTGACACTTTGTCCACCAAAATATAACCTGCCCTCATGGTGAGACGCACTCCCTCCTGTACACAAACTACTTTGCTGCGCCGGTCAGCAGGAAAAGTGTGTTTGGGTCAGAGTGATACATGCCCACACACTCTCTGTGTAGAACTAAAGCTGCGCTATAAAAGAAACTGAGGTCTATCAGACACCCACAGCCACAAGCTATTTTGCATCTCTCAGGCCTCAGATGACAGACAGTTGCATGAGTATCCGCACGCTTACTGTACAGAAGGATAATTCTGTTATCATATGTGGCCCAGATTTGGAGCCCAACAATACAGACTTAGTTCTGAGCTCCACAAATCCACTGGTGAAAACTATCAAGTGCCATTTTTTTGAGAGTGAGCTGTCACACTGACTACAAGAGACGAAACACTGAGGCGAGTATTTGATATAAAGTTGTCCAGATCACCACTTCAGAGTGTTTTCAGATTGTTCAACCTTCAATTTTGGAATGAAAAACAGACTGAAAACCATCCAGACAGACTAATAACTTTATGTCATTTACTATTTCGCAATCAGCTCATTTTTTTAATGCCTGGTAAAAAAAAAAAAAAATCGCAGCTTTCTACTGCTGTAATCTTTTTATTGGCAACAAAAGAATCTCACATAATTCAAGCAAAACGTGGCTTTGTAACAAGTGTAATTCTAAATATGCAGAAACAGTTAGATGAACAATGTGTTCTAGGTGTGCTACTGTAAGTATAAACCTCCATGAATGGCGTGTCATGAATAATGATCAGTGTAGGATGCTTGAAAACCATATACATACTCCGCCGTATACGCCTGTAGGGCAGAAGTGCATTCCAGTGAGTGGAGCGACACCGCTCTTCGTGCAGCCAGAGGTGGAGATGATCCTCTCTCAGAGTGGAGCCTTCCCTTTGTGTACATGTGTGTTTAGGGTTGTCTCGGCAACTAAAAGCCCGCTCCTTCATTGGGCCGGGCCGCCCCACCCCGAGCGCTGTTGTGCATTGCGGAGGGCAGGATCCTGCTAGCGGAGCTAATAGTCTACCTGAGGTTTAGTTAAGTAGGCGCATGTGTGTGTGTGTCGAGTATGGCATCATCAAAGCATGCCAATAATTACAGAGTTGGATTATTACTGTATGTGACTGTTATTTTCATTAACATTCATTTCCCGTCTCCGGTAAGAGTAAATACCCACCCACCAGTTTAATCACAGGTTTATTTCAAACCAGTGCAGTTATCTTCATGATATCATCAAGTCCTGATAACTTTACGGTGGATGAAATATTTGTTTTATGAAAAGCAGACCGTGTGAAGTAAATACAGACAATAGTGAAACTACAATGATCCAGTTTTAAGACTAAAGGATTAACATACTGTACTGTGCAATGATCCACACAAAGATTCTGACACTTACTGTATTATTACCATTACAGCCCCGGGCTTCTCGTTTTCATTTGGACATGGCATGATACTAATAACATGGAACTGGTCATGTCCAAATGGGAACGTGTTTGCAGGTCTTTGCAGATTTACGTTGCATTGAAATGCAGGAAACCTTGGCAGGAAATAAGAGATGGGACAAAAGCCAGCCTTTCATCATTTTCCCCAAATCAGTGGAGGAAATGAATATGGATGCCCTCAGGCGTGAGGGGAAGGAAATTCAGGGGCTGATGAGGTCCCTAAAGGATGCGTCTGGACAGTACCGGAACTTTTCAGCTGGTTCCCTGCCAGGGTGTGAGGGCTGCCATGGAGCATGTAGGAAACACATGCAAACATAAAAGCACTCACACATACAAACACACTCACAAAACCACAAACAACTAACAACTGCAAGACACACAAGCATGTGCACAGACTGATTAGCTAAAGGGGTTGCAACCCCCCCCCCCCTCTCTTTTTCAACCTAACTTACAGAAATAGGGGAAACAGGTAGAGAGTATGTGGGAGGGCAGGGACTCAAAATAGAAATTTGACTAATATTAAAGATGTCTCAGTGTCTTTAAAAGACGTTTCTAAACCATGTGGAAAAATTCAGACTAAAAGAGGAATGTCTCCATGTGGCACCTGGCTTTAATTCTCATGTTTCAGCAGAATCTAAAGTACCCTCATGAACCCTCACAGACGTACCCGCACAGAAACTTAATCAAGCCCCACTAAGCCACCCTCAGTCACAAGTCTCAGAACGAAGGAATAAATTCTTATCACACTCTGCAAGCGGTCGTATGGCACCAACGGGTGCTGCTCGCTTCACTGTGGCATGCGAGAATGTGGCAGACCAGGCATAAGAAAAAGAAGACTAGTCGGACACACTGAGCCGGCAGCCGGGGATGAACAGGGAGGCCGGAGAGTCGGAGTGCCCCCCTGGAAGTTGGGTGCAACGGATCCACCACATCAACAACTAATTCACTGAGGGAGTGAGGAATTCCTGGTTAGGGATTATAGCAGGCTTCAAAGGAAGCTATTCAAGGCTGCAAAGAGAGCAGTGGCTCTGAATGGAAAGAAACAAACCACATTCCTAAAGACAGAAGTGCATTTCGTGACATATGAAGTGGATTGTGATAACTGATGTAAGTGTTTTACATGGTTGAGGTTACTGTTTGCTGGTTTAATGAGGTTTTGGCCAACAAGGTCAGTCGCCCCATTATTCTGTTGTTAGAGACCAGCAGTGAGATTAGAAATAATTTGGTACAATGTTCAGGGTTTGAGCCAGAGCACGCCATTGTGACAATGACCCGTCACTATAACCTCCCTGCACCCAACTGTCCCCCATTAAATCAGGGGCAGACTCAAAGCTGTTAGCTTCTCTTTTTTATTTCATAAGCTGTAACGGCATTTATTTCATCATTTAGCCAAACTACAAATTGAAACTTTTGGCTGTTATCTAGTAAACACGCATGGAAACCGGTGTCGCTTTTTCACAAGTCTGTCAGCCAAGAAACAATCTGGCGTTAGCTGAACGTGCGCGTCATTTTCCAGTATTTGAGTATCGCAGTCCTTCGGTCATACTTTTAAGCACTTAAAATCTCAAATCATTTTAATCAGGACCTCTGGACTTTAAGAGCTGAGCAGCAGCTTGTCCTGTCAGTCTGTCCAAGCTAATGTTAACTAACGTTAGCTATCTTTAGCTAAGCTGTCAGCAGGATCAGTTTAGATGATATCTGATATTTGTGACTGACCAGCATTTTGTCATAATTACCATATGTAGACAACTGCATCTAGATACAGATGAACTTTCAAGTTCTTTGAAGACGACTTCAAGCCAAACGCTAATTAACATATTTGGAAGTGGCGCAGCCCTTGTAAAACAAAGGCGCATACCTTATTAATCGCCCTATTCTTCATCCATATGATTTTATAATTATAGTAACAGCGTAATCGACATGAAACTAGTTGTATGCATGTGAAACATGACATGTTGCACACTTGTGTAAGTAAGCCCGGAAGTTCAAAGCAGGTATGATCTGAGGTGTTTCTGTGATTCACATCTATCGGATATGATTCGACTACCGTTAAAAGCTCCAATCTCACCTTTCCCTCTCAGACAAACAAGGTTTCTACACACAAGTAAAAACAACCAGACTCTCTGCAACAGTGATGATGGAGCAGATTATATTCATGTTATTTCCAGATCCATCGCTGACCAGCCGCTGCACCACTGTCCTGCGCGGGTCACTCTGTGTTAAAGTCAGGGCCTTTGGCGAAAGCAATGATCTGTGTGTGACCTCTGTTACATTTTAGGGATGAGTGGGCCCCAGGCGACAGTTACCAGGGATACACTATACAGCACAGAGAGGACATGTCAGTCACTAACAGAGTGAGTGAGACAGAGAGCTAGAGGGACAGGTAGATATTCAGACAGAATAAGAGCTAGATATAACCAGAACTAGTTTTGACAGAAGGACAAATGGCCACCCAGAGAGAGGCAGCTTTGCAAATGCAAATATTTAATAGGGTTCCTATATGTCAATTTCATGGGTGAGTTTAAAATGTCTGTCAGTTGACAGCTGAGTAGCCTTAGGTGTGTCAGGTCTGAATAAAAGTTTGGGGATCTGGAAATAATCTGACAAATGTTTCAAGCTTTTCTGGACTTTCTACGAGCGCCGAGAGTACAATGAGACAGGCATGAAGACAGACAGCGAGAGGCGACTACGCCGGACAAAATGTCTTTAGGGTTCCCAATAGACTCTGTTTCACCAGACTGAATAGCTTCGCTGACTGCCACAACACTGACCTCCTACTGACACAGAGAAAATGACCACTTTCTACAACTTTAAAATGGCCTGGGGGGGAGCACGAGATACCAGTACTGAAAATACAACAGACAATTGCTGAGTCAATGTTTGTCAGGATATGGGAAGGAGGAAAATGTGTCCTTGACAACTTAAACGGTTTTGGATTGAACACGACTTATTTTGACAGTTAGTTCTATATCAATGACTTTTTCGCAGGCAGACACAGAAGCACGCATGCACACACACTTCAAGACAAAAACATATTCTTCAAAGGAAAACTCCACGTATTGAAAACAAGCTTTGGGGGGGGAAAAAAATATAAATAAATAAATAAAAAAGGTTGAAAGGAATAACCTTGTCACATATGATGTGCACTCGTGAGGATGACCAGGTGCGAGTCGGTTTCCTGTGACGCGTACACCTGTATTACTATTATCAGCCTAATGAAAAACAGCAGCAACACAACACCATTATTTTCTGCGCTCCCTGAGGTGCAATGCAGACCTATTAGATCCTTCAGCTGATCCATCTACACACATACGCATACTTGGCCTCACACACTAAAAGCCATAAAATATGACTGTAACATATTGTACTATTATAGTTTGCTTTTAGAGGCCTCCCTGTCACTCAGTTAATCTTAAGAATGTTGTTCTGGTTTACAAGTAACAGCTGAAAATCAAGCCGAGGAACACGGCCTCATCTTGATAGGCAGGATGACTTACGGCTGGCCTGGCTAAAGCAACCTCCTGAATGTCTTGGCTGAGATATATGATGAACAGGCAAACGTGGGAGGACATGGAGTCCCTGAAATTCCTGTAAAGGAGGGGGAGGGTGATGAATCTGCATCTGCTCTTAACAGTACAGCAAATGTGGACATACTGTAGTTATCATCAGTGAGGTCATGGGTGTCATTATGTGTTTGGTAGACATGCGTAACCTTGAAAACATGAAAAAAAAAAAAAAAAAAGAGACTTCCCTGTTTGGTTTTATTGAAGCTAAATCCCATATGCCCACAGTGTTTCTACAACGTTGTTGCCAGCTGGATGTACTATACTGAAAGCCTAACTTCTGCCGTTGCTCAATCAGTTGTGGGCTTAGCATCATGAAATTTGGGTGACGATGACATCACCCCGCACCCACGTGAACCATTTGTGTGACGTGTCAGTGCAGTTCCTACTGGCAGCTTTTGGCATCATGTTTGCTCTCAGTCAGACACAGTTGGACCATAATTAGACATGCTGCTTCCTGTACAAAGACCTCCCTGTGTAATATTAATCATGTGAGGATAAAGTTGTAAATCCATCCTCTGCGGAAATTCCCCCCTTCTTTCATGTAGTCTCAAAATGGAGTAAAAAGGGCTCTTTCTGTTGCGCCGCAGAGCGTCGGTTTAATCAGATGTCAGCAAAGCTGAGCTACACGGGCCTTGAAATCTGCAAGTGATAAGGATTTTAATGTGGCGTTTTCTCTGAGGCCGTCACAGAAAACTAAACAAAAAAAAACAACAAAATCAGATCATTATCATAACTTGAGTATCTGCCACATGCCACGATGACCCGCTCTCCACTGTGTGAACTGTGTTTCTATCACGCTGTAGAAAAATATTGTGAGTCGATTTTGTGGGGGTATTTAGTGAAATTAGTTAATCTTCATGGAATATCATGGCATATAAAATGCTGCGGAAT
Source organism: Enoplosus armatus (assembly GCF_043641665.1). Taxonomy (NCBI): domain Eukaryota; kingdom Metazoa; phylum Chordata; class Actinopteri; order Centrarchiformes; family Enoplosidae; genus Enoplosus; species Enoplosus armatus. The sequence goes on from NC_092187.1 coordinate 22,619,298, forward strand.
AATATTTTTGGTTTCCCGGCCTTCATTTTCTTCTCTAAATTATACCATTCGTCATGCACTCGTTACAAAGGCAGTCAATTTTGAACCAATTCCAATTGCCTCTAATTTTTAACTGAAATAATACAAGATGCACATTTTTCATCTGCCTGACATCCATTGACTTTATTATTGTCTGGAAATGCCAGACTGTGGCTGAATAAACACAAAGAAAAGTCAACATAATTCGCATTTTTAGATGAAGTATATTCTTAGGTGTTACACTCTCCATGTTATCAAAATCAAAGTCATATGAACTTTTTTTTATTTATTTTTTTAATACTTTTTGATTTAGAGTTTGAAAAGTTGTTTATTTCAGGCGCATGCAATTGCAACAGATTAACTTACGGGCAGCTCGCAGGTAACACGACCAATAAGAAATGGTCATTTTAAGTGGCTCGTAAGTGCGTACAGACCAAAGCCATAGGCTACAACACTGACATGTTGTGTGCTTCTCCTTAATCAAGTTGTAAGTACAACAGAATTATTCTACATTCATCAAGGACACCTAAGCTGTCACTGCTGTTTAATGAGTATCAATTAAGCTGTTTCAACAGACTAGCTCAGCACATACTGTAGACACAAACAGGCAGGCACTAAGGAACAGGCACTAAACACAACGCGGTGCAGAGTCTCTGAGGTAGTTTAGGTCCAGGATCAGGGTTAAAACAAAAGCAAATGTTGGGCTTTTTTATTCAGATGACAGTCAAAGGAAGCCCAGTGTCTTTTAGTTCATAACACATACATGTTCACCTGCTTCTAACCTTTTATAAACACCTTTTTTGCATGCTTAGAGATTAGCCTGCTCTTTCTTCTTTTAAAAAAAAAAAAAAACAACATTGAATGGATTTATTTACACCTTTTTCTACATGTTTTAACCTATTAGACTATTAAAATTCATGACAGGAACAGTACTGTTGCTGTTAGGCATGCGCTCATGCTGCAGTATATTTGACCAATTTGAAAAACAGTTGCTATCATACCCCACATTTGTTGGTACTGTCATTTCATACACATTATTTTTCAGAGGTCTCTTAATCACAAGCATGTCAATAAAAATATTCTCAGCAAATTAAAAATATATATAAAAATATACACTAAACCGGCATCTATATTGTCATTCTTCATTTATGTGCATATTTTGGCTTCAGCAAAAACATTAAAGTTACACCTCGAGGTGTCAGGAGGCCGAATGTTAATGTGTTTAATAGGGTGCATGATCCACTGGACCCCCCGCCACGAGGAAAAACAAACTCTTTATTCTTGTCACTTTACATTCAGTTTGACATTAAAACTTGTTTGCTGCTCACCAAAATTATCAAATGAGCCATTCAGTATTTGAAAGCTTCGCTAATTAGAAAGCTGGAGTTTCTATCCCCCAAATCAGTGTTTCTATTGAGAGAAGAGTTTGTTAGATAACAACACTGAAAGCATTAACAATACATGGAACAATTAGCCAGCTAACAGTGCTGGTTGGTTTCCAGTTCAATTGTACGAATTCAAATTGTTACTTAACTGTTATATGTTTTTTATGTGTCAGTGAAGCTTTCTATAGCGGTTTCAAGCAATATGTATGTGTGTTTACAATTAAACTAACAAAATGTTGTTAAATGTAGTTAAAATCTCACATTTACAGTTAATAAAGGTTAACTACTTTTGGGTAAACATCTTGGCTTTTGAGACATAAAACGCTACTAACAAATGATTTTATTAGCAGATATATTATTGGCTTCTTTGATGGTTTAGTTGAGCTGATGTTGAGCCGCCATTGCTCTTGCATGCTGTCTCCATGGCCGTGCCACTCAAACGCACCCGTTTCAATCAGCGAGTTTGAGGTGTTTTAGATGGAGTTAATTATGAGGCGCCGACTGTAAAACACCTACAACTGTGATTATTTCTCCTCGTTTATTTTCAGACACCACGACCATATTACATGTATTATAAATATAAACAAAGATGAGAAACATAAGAATCTTTTTGCGTTGCAATATGGTGGAATTTAGAAAACGCATTATTTAGCTTTGGCTGGCTGATTAACTGATTCATTTGGACTGATGGTTTGCCAAAGCCAATTAAAACAGACCCACAATAGCTCATTACAAATCAGTACATTCTTGATTGGCTGCAATAACAGGTGCATGTTGAAGATTTTCCTTTTTTAGTGTGACTGAATTGTACAAAGTGTGAAAGCCTCAGTTTGACCCGCATAGAGAGAGAGAGCAAGAGAGCAAGAGAGAGAGAGAGAGAGAGAGAGAGAGAGAGAGAGAAGATCGCAGGCCAGCGAGGTCAACAGAGCCGGTGAAACATTGACTTGATTCATCAAATTAGGTCCTATGTAATTGCGCTGCATGACGACTCATAAAGCATGTGGGCTATAAAGCTGTCGGGAAGCCATCAGCCTCGTGCTAAATGAAGTTACAAAAGGTGCAAGGTTCACAACTTCATACAGTGCTGGAGTTAAGTGTTCGGGAGCACTTCCTCTGGTCGTAACCTCCCTGTGTGCGGTTGCCGTGGCGATCAGAAAACTGGTCGTGTTATCTCCATTTTGAGGTTTGTTTATAATCTCAGTGAAGGTGGGTTTTACATTAGTTCATGGATAAAATGACTCTTGTTATCCTCCTTTGTTTAAATAACATGTGGCATAAGTAAAAGCATGGGCTATGTCAGCACTATGCACATATATATATATATATATATATATATATATGTGTGTGTGTGTGTATATATAGACAGCAGCTACAAACAGTAGCAATGGGTATTAAAATGTCCTATATCTGGGATACTGTCGAGATCCTGCTGTTGTCTAAAATTTCCAAATCTCCAGAACACCTGAGTGCATATTTAGTGGACTGACCTCTCAGAGACTTGCGGAGCGTGCAGTGTGAAGGCAGTTTACCTTTGTAATTGTTACAGATCACACCATTAGCACAATATTGTCATAGCTCCTGCTCCTGCAGTCAGTAGCAGCTGAGGGTTAATTTGCATAATAAATCTTAATTGAAGCTCATTAAGGATTTGATAAGAAGCAAATCAGGTACACCGCGGATAACTTAAGATGAATGTTTTCTCTGTTTTTTGGCGCTCAGACGTTGAAGGGGAAATGTCACGTTCATTCTAGGCATTTTGCATCATTGTGCAGTATATTATATGAGTTTTACAATCTAAATTATGACCTTTCCGTTTATAGTTTGCACCAATTGTAGCTTTGTAGCACACGCTGTCAGCACATGAGCCTCAGCTGGTTTTCACCTCTGAAATCAAAGTACAGTGATTTTTTTTTTTGATTTTTTTTTGGAGTGCAACCTCAAAAGCATCCCAGGTTAGTTTAACCTGATCCGGCTGTGATTGTTTTTAAACATATGGCCGACATGTATGCCCTCTGACTGACTATACATGTAGGTCAACAACTACAAGATGGATGTCCTCGCTTAAATCTTCTTGACTCTGGGTGGAAAAAAAGAGATGACGTGCTCTTGACAAAACTGCAGATGATATAAATTACACAGATATAAACTGTGGTGGGAATGTCTATCATTACAATAATACAAAGCACATGAGGTGCAGTGCATTTTACCATAAACCATATAAAACGCTATCATACCTCCTCCGTGTAATCAATACCAGGCCCACGGTGCTACTGTATTAACTGTAAGCTTGCCTTGCATTCATATCCACTAAATCCACATAAATGAGCAACCCAAGCTATAAAGTCTCCTCCCTATTTCTCCTCTGTAAATCATTATATCTGTTGGGACCTGGACAAAATACCATAACATAATTTCTTTTGTACTTGGGATGTCTAGCAGAAATAATGAGTTTTAGCCGGCTCGCAATAAACTCTCCCAATATTCTAGTTATTGTCAGACTTAATGAGTAAAAAAAAAAAGAAAAAAAAAAAAAAATCATAACAAGAAATAGTCTCTTTTCTGCAGTGATGATCACATGGAAACATTATCCACATGAATCACCCCAACGGCATATCAAATTGTGTCATTTGCCTGGAAACTAGTGCAGGTCTCAGAGGGAAGGCAAGGTGAATGAGCAGTTGCTGTAGAGAGGTGCAACACTGCACAGGCACTTGCTTTGAGACCAATCATAACAGGCTGTTTTTTCCACACAGGAGAGCGCACAGCGGAGGAGAGAGATCACTGTGCTGGAGGGCACAGGAGTCTTGGTTCTTATCACCTAGACAGTGCACCACCCTGTCTGCCTCTCACGCAAACAAAAGCCTTCGCAAACTATTAGCTATCTACACCTGTCACCTAACTGGCATGCGGGAGAAAATGCAACGAGATCACACTCAAACCACCTGACTTTATATTGCTCTTTTTTTTTCTCTCCTTACTGTAGTAAGAATATACAGCATGAAAACTAGCTGATGAGGAGAAAGTTATTAAAGGGGTGTCTCTATGGGGAGCGCCTGCAAGTTAGAAAATTGCAAACATTGCAGCAAAGTGTAAGTATATGGTTTGGTGTGCTCGTAAGCCAACGAAAATTTCAAGGCTGGATTTGATCAAAACAGAATATTTGCCTTATTGAAATCAACCCAGAGAGATACAGTGCAGAGGAAAACGATGAAATGCCCACTAATGATAATATCGCTTGTTAACTTCATTTGAGTCCTGAACTTAGGATGGGCTGAAAAAAAAAAAGAAAAGCTGACAAAGTGACCGTACAGTCTTACAAACTACAGTATGTGGTGCTTGTCACATTTCATTGTATGGATTCTGGAGTTGAATATGCACAAATTCCCATTTCAGCCTTGAAAAGTACACGAACAAGAACTTCACAGCAGCCCATGTTCCTGCAAAATTACAATTCAAGTATCAACACGATCAAAATGGCACACTGAAACAATCACATGATTTCCAAGGAGGAGCTTTGCCTCATTGTTTTCATGTATTGTTATTTTTGCTCTGGAGCAGTGGTGAGATTACGTTCTCCACTCCCTCACAACTGTTTCAAAACCTGAAAAAGGTGAAGCAGTGATCTGAAATCTGTCTTTGCAATATTGTTCCATTGGTCATTTTCATAATTCAATCGTTGACTTGATTACTTTGGTACTAAACCAGCAACGCCGCAGCCAATGGGAACTTTTGTTTCCTGCCGTTAATCAATCCTGGAATGTACGGAGAAGCTTACAATGGCAAAAATATGAGCTGTCATCAAACATGATCGCTAAAACGATTAAAATCATCATCATCATCATCTTTATATTGTAGTTATCAGTGATCAAATGTAGCCTCGGAAAACAAAAACGTGTGAAATCACACTAAAAAAAAAAAATCCTTGAATTGAATTTAATTCCAGTGAGAGTATCATTCTCTTTTTGATCTCCACTCACAACAATGGTTACGCACATTCAAGCAAATCACAGGAAAAAAAAGAAAAGAAATGTTGTTATAATGGCTGCAGACAAAAGACTAGTGTGGTAATACAGGCAAAAGAAATCCAAGAGGGTGGTAATCTGGTATTAAAAAAAAAATAAAACAAGACACCCCTGTATTTGCTGCCATTTTCCTCCCAGCTTTTGTCATTCAAAATGGACTTCCTTTTTCTACCTAAACTGGATAAACAACATCTGCCTTGATCGTAGGATGTTTTCTGAACAAACCACTTAGGAGGAATTTCTGCTAGCCAATTCCCACAAGCTGCTGTCAGTCACTAGCTGGCACTGCAACACTTAATGCCTTTGTCTGTTCTCCAATTTATCTTGTTAACAGCAAATTGGGCTAACGGTTTGAGGCACTGAGCTATTGTAAAAAACAGTAAGAGGAATACTCCCACGGCCGCAAAATAACATATGGCTGCCTTCACTCAAAAATGCATCCCATGCACTTATAGGGCTTTAGGTTTACATCATATATAAACCTGATACACAAATTTCATCCTGGAATCTGCAGCCTGATAGCCCTCTGTCTCAGTGATGCCTTCTCTGTGATAAAGCAAAGGTTTAGTGCATCCTATCCTGCACCGGTGAGTAATTGGCATTTTAAATTACCATACGTAGCATGTATGCAAAGGAAGTAAATCAGACACAACTGGCCTTTACTAGTGCGTCTGTGGTCCCACATTTACAAATATGCCTATTAATAATACAATTCCCACAGGAGATTACAAGCACCCTGGATGCCGAATGTCCTCTGAATTGATGCTTGGGCTGGGAATGGTGTTTTTTTACAAATACTCTTTTTTTTCTCCTTCCACCCAGAGGGACACTGCATCT